>NC_057799.1:77682038-77688807 GCF_018294505.1 Triticum aestivum
GGTTTTCTCCGAAACCAGCCGGAACTCTTCCGGTGTCCGAATATAGTCGTCCAATATATCGATCTTTACGTCTCGACCATTTTGAGACTCCTCGTCATGTTCGTGATCATATCCGGGACTCCGAACTACCTTCGGTACATCAAAACACAAAAACTCATAATACCGATCGTCACCGAACTTTAAGCGTGCGGACCCTACGGGTTCGAGAACTATGTAGACATGACCGAGACACGTCTCCAGCCAATAGCCAATAGCGGAACCTGGATGCTCATATTGGCTCCCACATATTCTACGAAGATCTTTATCGGTCAAACCGCATAACAACATACGTTGTTCCCTTTGTCATCGGTATGTTACTTGCCCGAGATTCGATCGTCGGTATCTCAATACCTAGCTCAATCTCGTTACCGGCAAGTCTCTTTACTCGTTATGTAATGCATCATCCCACAACTAACTCATTAGTCACATTGCTTGCAAGGCTTATTGTGATGCGCATTACCGAGAGGGCCCAGAGATACCTCTCCGACAATCGGAGTGACAAATCCTAATCTTGATTTAGGCCAACTCAACAAGTACCATCGGAGACACCTGTAGAGCACCTTTATAATCACCCAGTTACGTTGTGACGTTTGGTAGCACACAAAGTGTTCCTCCGGTAATCGGGAGTTGCATAATCTCATAGTCATAGGAACATGTATAAGTCATGAAGAAAGCAATAACAATAAACTAAACGATCATGTGCTAAGCTAACAGAATGGGTCAAGTCAATCACATCATTGTCCTAATGGTGTGATCCCGTTAATCAAATGACAACTCATGTCTATGGTTTAGGAAACTCAACCATCTTTGATTAACGAGCTAGTCAAGTAGAGGCATACTAGTGACACTATGTTTGTCTATGTATTCACACATGTATTATGTTTCCCGGTTAATACAATTCTAGCATGAATAATAAACATTTATCATGATATAAGGAAATAAATAATAACTTTATTATTGCCTCTAGGGCATATTTCCTTCAGTCTCCCATTTGCACTAGAGTCAATAATCTAGATTACACAGTAATGATTCTAACACCCATGGAGTTTTGGTGCTGATCATGTTTTTCTCGTGGAAGAGGCTTAGTCAACGGGCCTGCAATATTCAGATCCGTATGTATCTTCCAAATCTCTATGTCTCCCACCTGGACTTGATCCCGGATGGAATTGAAGCATCTCTTGATGTGTTTGGTTCTCTTGTGAAATCTGGATTCCTTTGCCAAGGCAATTGCACCAGTATTGTCACAAAAGATTTTCATCGGTCCCGATGCACTAGGTATGACACCTAGATTGGATATGAACTCCTTCATCCAGACTCCTTCATTTGCTGCTTCCGAAGCAGCTATGTACTCCGCTTCACACGTAGATCCCGCCACGACGCTTTGTTTTAGAGCTGCACCAACTGACAGCTCCACCGTTCAATGTAAACACGTATCCGGTTTGCAATTTAGAATCGTCCGGATCAGTGTCAAAGCTTGCATCAACGTAACCATTTACGACTAGCTCTTTGTCACCTCCATAAACGAGAAACATATCCTTAGTCCTCTTCAGGTATTTCAGGATGTTCTTGACCGCTGTCCAGTAATCCATTCCTGGATTAATTTGGTACCTCCCTGCTAAGCTAATAGCAAGGCACACATCAGGTCTGGTACACAGCATTGCATACATGATAGAGCCTATGGCTGAAGCATAGGGAACATCTTTCATTTTCTCTCTATCTTCTGCAGTGGTCGGGCATTGAGTCTGACTCAATTTCACACCTTGTAACACAGGCAAGAACCCTTTCTTTGCTTGATCCATTTTGAACTTTTTCAAAACTTTGTCAAGGTATGTGCTTTGTGAAAGTCCTATCAAGTGTCTTGAACTATCTCTATAGATCTTGATGCCCAATATGTAAGCAGCTTCACCGAGGTCTTTCATTGAAAAACTCTTATTCAAGTATCCTTTTATGCTATCCAGAAATTCTATATCATTTCCAATTAGCAATATGTCATCCACATATAATATCAGAAATGCTACAGAGCTCCCACTCAGTTTCTTGTAAATACAGGCTTCTCCAAAAGTCTGTATAAATTCATATGCTTTGGTCACACTATCAAAACATTTATTCCAACTCCGAGATGCTTGCACCAGTCCATAAATGGATCGCTGTAGCTTGCACACTTTGTTAGCTCCCTTTGGATCTACAAAACCTTCCGGTTGCATCATATACAACTCTTCTTCTAGAAATCCATTCAGGAATGCAGTTTTGACATCCATTTTCCAAATTTCATAATCATAGAATGCGGCAATTGCTAACATGATTCGGAGAGACTTAAGCATCGTTACGGGTGAGAAAGTCTCATCGTAGTCAACCCCTTGAACTTGTCAAAAACCTTTCGCAACAAGTCGAGCTTTGTAGACAGTAACATTACCGTCAGCGTCAGTCTTCTTCTTGAAGATCCATTTATTCTCTATGGCTTGCCGATCATTGGGCAAGTCAACCAAAGTCCATACTTTGTTCTCATACATGGATCCCATCTCAGATTTCATGGCCTCAAGCCATTTTGCGGAATCTAGGCTCACCATCGCTTCTTCATAGTTCGTAGGTTCGCCTTGGTCAAGTAACATGACCTCCAGAATAGGATTACCGTACCACTCTGGTGCGGATCTTACTCTGGTTGACCTACGAGGTTCGGTTGTAACTTGATCTGAAGTTACATGATCATCATCATTAGCTTCCTCACTAATTGGTGTAGGAGTCACAGGAACAGATTTCTGTGATGAATTACTTTCCAATAAGGGAGCAGGTACAGTTACCTCATCAAGTTCTACTTTCCTCCCACTCACTTCCTTCGAGAGAAACTCCTTCTCTAGAAAGGATCCATTCTTAGCAACGAATGTCTTGCCTTCGGATCTGTGATAGAAGGTGTACCCAACAGTTTCCTTTGGGTATCCTATGAAGACACATTTCTCCGATTTGGGTTCGAGCTTATCAGGTTGAAGCTTTTTCACATAAGCATCGCAGCCCCAAACTTTAAGAAACGACAACTTTGGTTTCTTGCCAAACCACAGTTCATAAGGTGTCGTCTCAACGGATTTCGTCGGTGCCCTATTTAATGTGAATGCAGCCGTCTCTAAAGCATAACCCCAAAACGATAGCGGTAAATCAGTAAGAGACATCATAGATCGCACCATATCTAGTAAAGTACGATTACGACGTTCGGACACACCATTACGTTGTGGTGTTCCGGGTGGCGTGAGTTGCGAAACTATTCCGCATTGTTTCAAATGTAGACCAAACTCGTAACTCAAATATTCTCCTCCACGATCAGATCGTAGAAATTTTATTTCCTTGTTACGATGATTTTCCACTTCACCCTGAAATTCTTTGAACTTTTCAAAAGTTTCAGACTTATGTTTCATTAGTAGATATACCCATATCTGCTTAAATCTTCTGTGAAGGTGAGAAAATAACGATACCCGCTGCGAGCCTCAATATTCATTGGACCACATACATCAGTATGTATGATTTCCAACAAATCTGTTGCTCGTTCCATTGTTCCGGAGAACGGCGTTTTAGTCATCTTGCCCATGAGGCATGGTTCGCAAGTACCAAGTGATTCCAAAAGTCCATCAGTATGGAGTTTCTTCATGTGCTTTACACCAATATGACCCAAACGGCAGTGCCACAAATAAGTTGCACTATCATTATCAACTCTGCATCTTTTGGCTTCAACATTATGAATATGTGTATCACTACTATCGAGATTCATCACAAATAGACCACTCTTTAAGGGTGCATGACCATAAAAGATATTACTCGTATAAATAGAACAACCATTATTCTCAGATTTAAATGAATAACCGTCTCGCATCAAACAAGATCCAGATATAATGCTCATGCTTAACGCTGGCACCAAATAACAATTATTTAGGTCTAAAACTAATCCCAAAGGTAGATGTAGAGGTAGCGTGTCGACGGCGATCACATCGACTTTGGAACCATTTCCCACGCGCATCGTCACCTCGTCCTTAGCCAGTCTTCGCTTAATCCGTAGTCCCTGTTTCGAGTTGCGAATATTAGCAACAGAACCAGTATCAAATACCCAGGTGCTACTGTGAGCTCTAGTAAGGTACACATCAATAACATGTATATCACATATACCTTTGTTCACCTTGCCATCCTTCTTATCCGCCAAATACTTGGGGCAGTTCCGCTTCCAGTGACCAGTATGTTTGCAGTAGAAGCACTCAGTCTCAGGCTTAGGTCCAGACTTGGGTTTCTTCTCTTGAGCAGCAACTTGCTTGCTGTTCTTCTTGAAGTTCCCCTTCGTCTTCCCTTTACCCTTTTTCTTGAAACTGGTGGTCTTGTTGACCAACAACACTTGATGCTCCTTCTTGATTTCTACCTCCGCAGCTTTTAGCATTGCGAAGAGCTCGGGAATTGTCTTATCCATCCCTTGCATATTATAGTTCATCACGAAGCTCTTGTAGCTTGGTGGCAGTGATTAAAGAATTCTGTCAATGACACTATCATCCGGAAGATTAACTCCCAGTTGAATCAAGTGATTGTTATACCCAGACATTTTGAGTATATGTTCACTGACAGAACTATTCTCCTCTATTTTGCAGCTGTAGAACTTATTGCAGACTTCATATCTCTCAATCCGGGCATTTGCTTGAAATATTAGCTTCAACTCCTGGAACATCTCATATGCTCCATGACGTTCAAAACGTCGTTGAAGCCCCGGTTCTAAGCCGTAAAGCATGGCACACTGAATTATCGAGTAGTCATCAGCTTTGCTCTGCCAGACGTTCTTAATGTCGTCAGTTGCATCTGCAGCAGGCCTGGCACCTAGCGATGCTTCCAGGACGTAATTCTTCTGTGCAGCAATGAGGATAATCCTCAAGTTACGGACCTAGTCCGTGTAATTGCTACCATCATCTTTCAACTTTGCTTTCTCAAGGAACGCATTAAAATTCAACGGAACAACAACACGAGCCATCTATCTACAACAACATAGACAAGAAAAATACTATCAGGTACTAAGTTCATGACAAATTTAAGTTCAATTAATCATATTACTTAAGAAATCCCACTTAGATAGACATCCCTCTGATCATCTAAGTGATCACGTGATCCATATCAACTAAACCATAACCGATCATCACGTGAAATGGAGTAGTTTTCAATGGTGAACATCACTATGTTGATCATATCTACTATATGATTCACGCTCGACCTTTCGGTCTCAGTGTTCCGAGGCCATATCTGCATATGCTAGGCTCGTCAAGTTTAACCCGAGTATTCTACGTGTGTAAAACTGTCTTACACCCGTTGTAGATGAACGTTGAGCTTATCACACCCGATCATCACGTGGTGTCTCGGCACAACGAACTTTGGCAACGGTGCATACTCAAGGAGAACACTTTTACCTTGAAATTTAGTGAGAGATCATCTTATAATGCTACCGTCAAGCAAAGCAGAATAAGATGCATAAAAGATAAACATCACATGCAATCAATATAAGTGATATGATATGGCCATCATCATCTTGTGCCTTTGATCTCCATCTCCAAAGCACCGTCATGATCACCATCGTCACCGGCGTGACACCTTGATCACCATCGTAGCATCGTTGTCGTCTCGCCAACTATTGCTTCTATGACTATCGCTACCGCTTAGTGATAAAGTAAAGCAATTACAGGGCGATTGCATTGCATACAATAAAGCGACAACCATATGGCTCCTGCCAGTTGCCGATAACTCCGTTACAAAACATGATCATCTCATACAATAAATATAGGATCATGTCTTGACCATATCACATCACAACATGCCCTGCAAAAACAAGTTAGACGTCCTCTACTTTGTTGTTGCAAGTTTTACGTGGCTGCTACGGGCTTAGCAAGAAACCGTTCTTACCTACGCATCAAAGCCACAACGATAGTTCGTCAAGTTAGTGTTGTTTTAACCTTCCCAAGGACCGGGCATAGCCACACTCGGTTCAACTAAAGTTGGAGAAACTGACACCCGCCAGCCACCTATGTGCAAAGCACGTCGGTAGAACCAGTCTCGCGTAAGCGTACGCGTAATGTCGGTCCGGGCCGCTTCATCCAACAATACCGCCGAACCAAAGTATGACATGCTAGTAAGCAGTATGACTTGTATTGCCCACAACTTACTTGTGTTCTACTCGTGCATATAACATCTACGCATAAACCAGGCTCGGATGCCGCTGTTGGGGAACGTAGTAATTTCGAAAAAATTCCTACGCACACACAGGATCATGGTGATGCATAGCAACGAGAGGGGAGAGTGTGTCCACGCACCCTCGTATACTGAAAGCGGAAGCGTTAGCACAACGCGGTTGATGTAGTCGTACGTCTTCATGATCTGACCGAGCCAAGTACCGAACGCACGGCACCTCCGAGTTCAGCACACGTTCAGCTCGATGACGTCCCGCGAGCTCCGATCCAGCAAAGCTTCGCCGGAGAGCTTCGTCAGCACGACGGCGTGATGACGGTGATGATGATGCTACCGACGCAGGGCTTCGCCTAAGCACCGGTATGATATGATCGGGGTGGATTATGGTAGGGGGCACCGCACACGGCTGGGAGAGATCAACAGATCAACTTGTGTGTCTAGAGGTGCCCCCTGCCCCCGTATATGAAGGAGCAAGGGGGGAGGCTGGCCGGCCCCTGTAGGGCGCGCCAGGAGGAGGAGTCCTCCTCCTAGTAGGAGTAGG
>NC_057799.1:77689058-77711084 GCF_018294505.1 Triticum aestivum
AGGGGCGCGCGGCCTACCCTAGGCCAGCCCTCTCTCTCCACTAAGGCCCATAAGGCCCACTATTTCTCCCGGGGGGGGGGGTCCGGTAACCCTCCGGCACTCCGGTTTTCTCCGAAACCACCCGGAACACTTCCGGTGTCCGAATATAGTCGTCCAATATATCGATCTTTACGTCTCGGCCATTTCGAGACTCCTCGTCATGTCCGTGATCATATCCGGGACTCCGAACTACCTTCGGTACATCAAAACACAAAAACTCATAATACCGATCGTCACCGAACTTTAAGCGTGCGGACCCTATGGGTTCGAGAACTATGTAGACAGGACCGAGACACGTCTCCGGCCAATAACCAATAGCGGAACCTGGATGCTCATATTGGCTCCCACATATTCTACGAAGATCTTTATCGGTCAAACCGCATAACAACATACGTTGTTCCCTTTGTCATCGGTACGTTACTTGCCCGAGATTCGATTGTCGGTATCTCAATACCTAGCTCAATCTCGTTACCGGCAAGTCTCTTTACTCGTTACGTAATGCATCATCCCGCAACTAACTCATTAGTCACATTGCTTGCAAGGCTTATTGTGATGTGCATTACCGAGAGGGCCCAGAGATACCTCTCCGACAATCGGAGTGACAAATCCTAATCTTGATTTATGCCAACTCAACAAGTACCATAACATTGTGACGTTTGGTAGCACACAAAGTGTTCCTCCGGTAATCGGGAGTTGCATAATCTTATAGTCATAGGAACATGTATAAGTCATGAAGAAAGCAACAGCAGTAAACTAAACGATCATGTGCTAAGCTAACAGAATGGGTCAAGTCAATCACATCATTCTCCTAATGGTGTGACCCCGTTAATCAAATGACAACTCATGTCTATGGTTTAGGAAACTCAACCATCTTTGATTAACGAGCTAGTCAAGTAGAGGCATACTAGTGACACTATGTTTGTCTATGTATTCACACATGTATTATGTTTCCCGGTTAATACAATTCTAGCATGGATAATAAACATTTATCATGATATAAGGAAATAAATAATAACTTTATTATTGCCTTTAGGGCATATTTCCTTCAGGAGGACATGCCGATAGGAGCACATTAGGCAGCGGCGACAACGACTAGATGTGTCTGTTCCAATGACGACGGTGGGTGACAAGCGAATCGAAGTTGTGCGGGAGGTAGGCGGGGGCTTCGAGGTTCCAGTGGGCATGCGTGGTGGCCGCCAGAGCCAAGGAGGGCGTCATCAGTGTGGATGCGGCCGAGCGGGGGAGAGAGGCGACCGCACAAGGGGAGATATTTTTTTTTTGCCGAGAATGCGTTTTGGTTGCTCAAATTTAAGAGCCGGCCAACGCTTGTTCTCAAATATTTGAGGGGATAAACCTGTTGAGAGTTCGGCTAGGTGTGTCTTAATAACTCCTCTAATGGAAATTGTTTTAGGAGTTCGCCCAGAAATGCTCTAAGATTGTACCGCACTCTTAAGTCATAGTAGCAAAACTGCAACATTTCAAAAATAAGATGGCGCGATATGTATCTACTAGCACATGGATTCAGCTTTGATTCATACATGGAGCAAGGAAGAAACAACACCCAATTAAATTTCATTTGTCAATAACTGGCCGAATTTGCCCGTTCCTTCCTCTGTGAATTGAATCTGGAGCTAAAAAATTTCTAGTACTTAATCAACCCATTCAACATCTTCCAAATTTTCTCCAACGTTCTGGTTGTACTATCATGACATGGGAGCACAGTGACACTGTCATGTCACGGTACACACTGTGTGCTGTGCTAAAGGTGTGGACATCGCTTTGCAACCCCATCATCCGTTGATTATTTTCTACTTCATCAGTTCCTAAATATAATTCTTTTTAAAGAGTCTAATATGAAGTACATACAAAGCAAAATAAATGAACCTATCCTTTAAAATACGTCTATATTTATTTAGCGTATGTAGTCCATATAGAAATCTCTGGAAAGACTTATATATAGTAACGGGCCCAGTAACAGTGAGCTGAATGCAGCGTAGCGGCTGGCCGACTGGTCACTGCGACGCCATGATGCTCGCCCTGGACCATGGTGCTAACGTAGATTCATAGTAGCAGCAGCCTAGCGTGCATGCACCTGAGCCCACCCCGCACAGCATGATTGCAACCGGCGAACCGGCCCGGCGCCACGCCACCGGGCATCATTGGCTCCGCGGCGCGATCACCACAGCGGCGGGAGCGCGACGGCACGGGGGACGCGTCCTTGTCGCGGCCCACGCGGGCGAAAGGGACGTCGGCCTGATCGCCTCGCCGAACCGGGACCGGGCCGGCCGCACGCGTCACGCGTGGCCGCTCGCGGCTAGCGGCAGCTGCCCAGGCACCCCATGTGCGTGCGCGGGGGACGGCAGCTTCCGGCGCGGCGGTGCGGCGCCGTCGGCGGGGAGCACGTAGGTAGGGCGGTACATACGATACGAAGTGACCCCGGCGTCGGCGGGGGACACGTCGGGCGGCACGACGTGGCCCCGGAGCGAGAGCGAGAGCGAGAGATCTTTGGGTGGCGCGATCGGGCGTGCGCTCCTACTGGCCGCTTTGCTGCTTTTGGTTCTCGTGTAGCACGTACGGTACGCGCTACTGCTCAGGCTTTTCTGGGAAGCGCGTCGTTTTGGCGCCTCGTGGACGTGGTCGCGCTTCGAAACGTTGAGCACATGGCCGCAATATGTGAGGCTGAGGAGCGGGTACAGCACAGTACGTGCACCCACTTGGCTTGGCTCGGCGATTCTCTCCATTTTAAACCGAGGCCGTGGATATTTCTATATTTTCCGTAGCCACGTGAATCGCTTGCGTGAATGCGTGTGACTTTGGCGCCGCCAACGGGTTGCGCCTTGCGCGCCTCTGTGACATGCATCTCGTGTGTGCGTGCGTGTGTGTCTGCCTCGCAGTGCCGCGAAAAAGAAAGGAGAAACGGAAAGCTGGGGTCATCTTCCCTCTGGCTCCTCGTGAACTTCAGGCGCGCTGTAACCTGCACTTACCATCAAAAGTTAGTATCGAAAGTTGGCGCGTCAACCAAGTATCACGCGACAAATCACCATTAGAAATGATAAGCACACTCAGGTGCCCACCACCCGCTTTCTTTTCACACACACACACACACACACTCAGCAACGGCTGCTGCTTTGCAAAAGGCGGATGAGCATGATGGATGAGGATCGCTCTACCGCGCTGCCGGATCCCGCGATAAGCTAATTAAACCGTCTCGGCACATCATTGTCCCGCCGACGGCGACGGCGGAGCCAATCAATTAGGCATGGATTGACGCATAATGTATCCCGTCTTGTCGTTTGAAGGGTTCTTCTATCTATCCAACAAAGACGTACGTACGGTGTTGAAATTCGGCGGTGCGGCTCGAATTATTGATGGGACTGGATAGGTGCGGTACAACTCAACGGCGGCCAACGTACAGCGCACATCCCCGTCGATACAGTTCAGCGTGCATCTACTTTTTTGTGTGGCGCTATTGTGATATGTTTTGCTTAGCCACTGAACTAACATTTACATCGCCCCTTTCCTTTTCGCTCATATTTGGTACAGTTTTTGCAAAAAAAAATGACGGCAGTGATGCAATTATTATTGACTAGAACAAGAAACCAGCGAAAAAATAACGAGCAAGATATGTCTGGAATGTTTTGGATGTAATTAGAAAAATGCAATGGATACACAAATAGTTATAAATACAATACACATCTAAACTTAATTGGTATAGTCCTTTGCTGTTGTTCCAGCTAGATATCATAATTTTGTATTTATTTTTATCTTTCTTATATTTAACTGATTTAATTATCCATAATATGTTCTTAAGAGGAGATGTTTCAAAACAAACACACAAATATGGCTTCCAGAGACAAATGGTTTAGTTGCCCACAGCTATTTTTTAGCAATCACGAATGTTAGAATGCTAACATGAAACATCATACATTTTAACATTTATATGATCACCATCGTGTGTTCAATTTTTCCAATTGTAATGAAAATATTTAAATATTTATTGTATTGGAAAAATGAGTTATAAAAATATATAAATAAGTGATAATCATCGTTATTAAGACATAATAGTCAGTAGTCACAATAGTTCACAATATTTTCTCTACGTGAAATGTAAGTTTACCATTTTAGTCATTATATAATAAACTATACAAATCATACTGACAAACATTGTTTGAAAAGATGACTAAATTTATGTGTCTTGCCTATCAAAATAATGTACACATGTATAACTACAAATTAATTATATTATATATTGAGTCCGATTAATCAATTCTGAGCTTACTAGCAAAAACATAAAATGTGTTCATGTGTCATATATTTTGATTCATACTATCACATTCATGATAATTTAGTTTAACAGTATTTGTTTGGAACATAACCCCTCTCATTTATATTCATCACTATGGATGTTAAAGTTTATTATTTTGAATATACTCTGTCATTGTTTGAATGTCTATTTTGGTTATTTGTTGTCAACAGAGTTACAAAAATGAAATAATAATTTAAGTTTGCACTGCTTCACCAATTAATCAGGAAAGATAAAAAAAAAGAACTTATGTGAGGCGCTATTGTATATCTTTATCGGAGCTGAGAAAACACAAAAAGTTTCAGTAAGTTTGCAAGATGTAATAGCCAAGGTTGCGTTTCGCGAGCCAAAAATGCCAAAAGAGCAAAAATTGCATTTCGTCACAAGTAAATGCATTCAATTCAAAAGTCCTGGATATTTCATCAAATAATTACACGTGTTGCTACATATCCTTCGTGGCACCACTCACGAATTGTTTACTAGGCAGCATACCAAATAAACTTAGATTAATTGTAAAACTTCCTCCATTAGCTCCCAGTCCAATTGTGTTCCCAAAAGTATCAATGTCGGGAGGTGATACAGATGTTCAAACTCATTTATGATTCCCTAAAACCGCAAAACAACTAAGTACACATAATAAACAAAATTTGAAACATAAACCAAAGGCACTTAATTTCCCGCAATAGTACCATAACATAACTTGATGTCCTTCATGTGCACAAGGTTGGTTGTAGCTACTTTCGAAGTAAGAGTATCAGTCCCACGAAAACAGAGAAAATAGTCATTTGCCTTTTGTAGAAGTTTATTGTAAAGGGCACGCAAGTTATCTTTGATTCCAGAAAGAAGCCTTGAGAAAATGTATTGTGGCAAGTGTGTTTCTGATCAAGAATTATAGTGCGCAATAATTGTAACAGCCTCGGATCTCTCCACCGTGTGTGCTGTCCTGGATTGCTTTGGGGGCGCCTCGGGGCTGCGCACCAACTTTCAAAAGTGCTCACTCTTGCCGATTCGCTGCTCGGGTGCACATCTCGCCATTGCGACTGAGCACTTCCCGTGCACGATCTTGAACTTCCCCTGCACTTACTTGGGCCTCCCGCTATCCTACAAGCTTCGTCTAGCCAAGGCATGTCTCCAACCGATATTACATAACGTGCTTCGCCGTCTTCAGCCTTGGATCGCGGGTATGATCACCACCGTCGGCCGCCTCATGCTCATTAAATCGGTCCTCACTTTCATACCATTCTACCACTCCATCGCAATGGAACTGCCTGCGTGGCTCATCCGGGGGTTTGAGAAGAGAATCCGGGCCTTCTTCTGGAAGGGGACTGGTGTGGTGAGCGGCGGGCATTGCTTGGTCGCGTGGGACCAAGTCTGTCAGCCTCTCGAGTACGGCGGCCTCGACATCTTTGACCTCAGGCCCTTGGGGTATGCTTTCCGAGCCCGTTGGCTTTGGTTGTAGCGTACCTCTTTGTGCTGCTGGGACGGGTTGCAGCCGGCCATTGAGCCCGAAGTGCAGGAGGTATTTGATGCCTCTATAAGCGTCATTCTTGGGACGGGCATAAGGCCCTTTTTTGGTCTGGTTGTTGGCTGAGGGCCAATCCATCAAGCTCATTGCGCCTATACATCGTTGTCAACGCTGCCACATATGGCTCTCGTACGGTTGCTGCCTTGACTAATAGGTGATTGATCAGGGACATCAATGGGGCTCTAAGCATCTAGGTTATCACGCAAATCCTACTGCTTACTGATGCCTTGCTCATCGTGCAGCTTTCGTCGGGGACCCCGGATCGGTTCGTCTGGAAGTGGTCTGCGGAAGGTGTGTACTCGGTGAGCTCTACCTACAGGCTATTCTTCGTCCGTCTCTGATGACTCCCTAGCAGTGGCGCCAGAAAGTTCCTGTCTGCTAGAACTACGTCGGTATTTCTCCAAAGAGGAAGGGATGATGCAGCACAGCGACAGTAGGTATTTCCCTCAGTGATAAAACCAAGGTTATCGAACCAGTAGGAGAACCAAGCAACACAACGCAAACAACACCTACACACAAAGAACAAATACTCACAACCCGACGTGTAAAAGGGGTTGTCAATCCCTTTCGGTACGGCGCCTCAAGATAGGCAAATGGACGTGAAGAAAATTGTAGTAGATTGATAGATCGAACGCCAAATAAAATAAATAAAAATAAATTGCAGCAAGGTATTTTTTTTATTTTTGGTTTAATAGATCTGAAATAAATGCAAAGGAAAAGTAGATCGCAAAGGCAAATATATGAGAAAGAAGACCCGGGGGCCATAGGTTTCACTAGTGGCTTCTCTCGAGAAAAATAGCAAATGGTGGGTAAACAAATTACTGTTGGGCAATTGATAGAACTTCAAATAATCATGATGATATCCAGGCAATGATCATTATATAGGCATCACGTCCAAGATTAGTAGACCGACTCCTGCCTACATCTACTACTATTACTCCACACATCGACCGCTATCCAGCATGCATCTAGTGTATTAAGTTCATGGAAAAACGGAGTAATGCAATAAGAACGACGACATGATGTAGACAAGATCTATCTAGTAGAGATAGACCCCATCGTTTTATCCTTAGTAGCAACGATACATACGTGTTGGTTCTCTTTCTGTCACTGGGATCAAGCACCGTAAGATCGAACCCACTACAAAGCACCTCCCCCCATTGCAAGATAAATAGATCAAGTTGGCCAAACAAAACCCAAATATCGGAGAAAAAATACGAGGCTATAAGCAATCATGCATATAAGAGATCAAAGAAACTCAAATAACTTTCATGGATATAAAAAGATATAACTGATCATAAACTCAAAGTTCATCAGATCCCAACAAACACACCGCAAAAGAGTTACATCATACGGATCTCCAAGAGACCATTGTATTGAGAATTCAGCGAGAGAGAAAGCCATCTAGCTACTAACTACAGACCCGAAGGTCTACAAAGAACTACTCACGCATCATCGGAGAGGCACCAATGGAGGTGGTGAACCCCATCCGAGATGGTGTCTAGATTGGATCTGGTGGTTCTGGACTCTGCGGCAGCTGGATGAATATTTCGTCAACTCCCCTAGGGTTTCTGGAATATTGGGGTATTTATAGAGCAAAGAGGCGGTCCCGGGGGCACCCGAGGCAGGCACAACCCAACAAGGCGCGCCTGGGTCTCCTGGTGCGCCCTGGTGGGTTGTGCTCTCCTCGGAGCACCCCCCCCAGGCGCAGCTAGGGCCCATTACGTGTCTTCTGGTCCATAAAAAATCTTCGTAAAGTTCTGTGGCATTTGGACTCCGTCTGATATTGATTTCGTACGATGTAAAAAACATGCAGAAAACAGCAACTGGCACTTGGCACTATGTCAATAGGTTAGTACCAAAAAATGATATAAAATGACTATAAAATGATTATAAAACATCCAATATTGATAATATAACAACATGGAACAATAAAAAAAATTATAGATACATTGGAGACGTATCAGCATCCCCAAGCTTAACTCCTACTCGTCCTCGAGTAGGTAAGTGATAAAAACAGAATTTTTGATGTGGAATGCTGCCTAACATGTCATATCATATTCTTTTCTTTGTAGCATAGACATTTGAACTTTTATGTGATTCAAAGCAATAGTCTAGTTTTGACATGATAATTTAAATACTCAAGCATATCAGCAAGCAAACATGTATTTCAAAATATCAACGCTAAAATAAGTTATCCCTAGCCCATCATGCTCAACCATTGATCCATTCATGAAACACACTCGCATATTAGCTACACCCAATACTTAAGTACGATCATATTGCCTCCTAGTTGGTGCTTTTATAAGAGAAGACGGAGACTCGAATTCAAAATAAAAATTGCATAAAGTAAAAGAAAGGCCCTTCGCAGAGGGAAGTAGGGATTTGTAGAGGTGCCAGAGCTCAAAGCGAAAAACTTAGAGATAAAAACATTTTGGGAGGTGCATCCATCCCACCAACGAAAACGACGTATAGTTCCCAACACTTTCCATGCTAGATATATCATAGGCGGTTCCCAAACAGAAAATAAAGTTGATTCCTTTTTCAACCATACTTTCACTTTCCATGGCTAGCCGTATCCACGATTGCCCTCCATACCAACACTTTCCAATGAATTTATTATTTGACAACATAAAGTAAATTCATTTTTGCATTTCGGGACTGGGCATCCCTAAAACCTTTGCCTTACTCTCGTACAATGACAAGTGAATAAACACTCATCGTGAGAATAACACATCCAACATGGAAAATATTAGCCACCCCTCACCGCTCCGCGAGCGAAACAAACACACAAAAGAGAAGTTCATTTTGAAAATTAGAGATGGCACATGCAAATTTGCTTAGAACGGCAAAAGAATACCGCATATAGGTAGATATAGTGGACTCATGTGGCAAACTGGTTTAAAGGATTTTGGATGCACAAGTAGAGATCATACTTAGTGCAAAATGAAGGCTAGCAAAAAGATTGAGAAGCGACCAACCAAGAAACGAATAATCTCATAAGCAAGCATTAAGCATAATTAACACCGAATAATGCACCACAAGTAGGATATAATTTAATTGCATGACTATTGACTTTCGTGCTTACATAGGGAATCACAAACCTTAACACCAATATTCTTACTAAAGCATAATTACTCATCAACACAACTCACATATCACATCATCATATCTCAAAACTATTACTAAGAATCAAGTTTATTTTGTCCAGTGATCTTCATGAAAGTTTTTATTATATCCTTCTTGGATATCTATCACCTTGGGACTAATTTTTGTATGTTGCTATTCATAAGCTCAAACAAATATAAGTGAAGATCATGATCATAAATTTTTCTTTCTCTCAAAATAATTTAAGTGAAGCAAGAGAGAATTTCTTGAAAATTTTACTAACTCTCAAATAAATCTAAGTGAAGCAAGAGAGCATTTCTTCAAAAATACTAAAGCACACCGTGCTCAAAAGATATAAGTGAAGCACTAGAGCAAGTCCATAGCTCATAAAAATTTAAGTGAAGCATAGAGAGCAATTCTAACAAGTCATGACATAATTTTTGCTCTCTCAAATAGGTGTGTCTAGCAAGGATTGATGACTTAAAACAAAAAATAAAACAAGCAAAGACTCATATCATACAAGACGCTCCAAGCATAACACATATAATGTGATGAATAAAAATATAGCTTCAAGTAAAATACCGATGGTCGTTGCAAGAAAGAGGGGATGCCACTCGGGGGCATCCCCAAGCTTAGTTGGTTGCTCATATTTGGATAATAGCTTGGGATGCCGGGGCATCCCCAAGCTTAGGCTCTTCTATCCTTCCTTCATCCATCATAAGATAACCCACAACTTGAAAACTTCAATCACACAAAACTCAACAAAACCTTCGTGAGATCCGTTAGTATAAGAAAGCAAACCACTACTATAAGTACTGTACCAAACCAATTCATATTTTGTTTTTGCATTATATCTAATGTATTCCAACTTTTCTATGGAAAAAACTTATCAAAGAAAACCATAGAGCCATCAAAATAAGCACACAACGCAAAGAAAACAGAATCTGTCAAAACAGAACAGTCTGTAGCAATCTGACTATTTCGAAAACTTCTGGAACTCCAAAAATTCTGAAAAATTAGGACGACCAGGGTAATTTGTATATTAATCTTCTGCACAAAGAGTCGGGGGAAAAACACTTTTCTGTGATTTATGAAAATTATTTTCATGAGTGCATAAGTTTCTGTTTTTCAGTAAGATCAAACAACTATCACCCAAGAAGATCCTAAAGGCTTTACTTGGCACACACACTAATTAAAACACAAAAAACACAATCATAACAGTAGCATAATTGTGTGAACACTCAAGAACAGAAAGCAAAAAGCAAAAATAAATTTTATCCATTGGGTTGCCTCCCAACAAGCGCTATAGTTTACGCCCATAGCTAGGCATAAAGCAAGGATCTAAGTTTTGTCATCTTTATCCTTTTGGAAGCAAAGGAGAAATTTCCTATCAATGGCATTTAATTTTCTATTTTGTGAAAGCACATGGCCATTGATAGCAGAAGAAAGATTAAGCACGTTGCAAAAATTCGTATCTAAACTAGCTTTCATCTCTTTAATTATTTCATTTTGATAAAAGCACATAAGGGTAGTAGATTCAACATTTTCTCCTTTGGGGTGCCCAAATATGGTTTTCATCTTTTCATAAGTATCAATGGCATCCCCTTCAAGAAAACCATTTTCAAATATAGAATCCAAGACTTGCTTGAAAGAAGAAGGTAAACCATCATAAAACTTTTCAAGTATATCTCTATCTGATATTGGGGCACATAGCTAGCACAGATTCTCCATAGCCTATCCCAAGCATCTTTCAAAGGTTCACCAAGCAAATAACGAAAAATTCTGGGATCATCCTTATCACAATTGTTAAGGTTTTCCCTAACAACCCCGGTAGATCCTTTCATAGCATCATTGTTTATGAGCTTAGAGAGGACAGAGGGGCTATCCAAAGCATTAAAACCCTAGAGCAAACCCTTAGCTCTTTTAAGATCGGTCATGGCGAGAAAACAGCGAACGAAAAAGATGGGCGAATAAAACGGCAAATTTTTGTGAAGTGGGGGAGAGGAAAATGAGAGGCAAATGGCAAATAATGTAAATTGCGAGGAGATGAGATTTGTGATTAGGAACCTGGTATATGTTGAAGATCCTCCCCGGCAACGGCGCCAAAAATTCCTTTTGATGACTCCCTAGCAGTGGCGCCAGAAAGTTCATGTCTGCTAGAACTACGTCGGTATTTCCCCAAAGAGGAAGGGATGATGCAGCACAGCGACGGTAGGTATTTCCCTCAGTGATGAAACCAAGGTTATCGAACCAGTAGGAGAACCAAGCAACACAACGTAAACAACACCTGCACACAAAGAACAAATACTCGCAACCTGGTGGGTTGTGCTCTCCTCGGAGCACCCCCCGGGCGCAGCTAGGGCCCATTACGTGTCTTTTGGTCCATAAAAAATCTCCGTAAAGTTTCGTGGCATTTGGACTCCGTCTGATATTGATTTCCTGCGATGTAAAAAACATGCAGAAAACAGCAACTGGCACTTGGCACTATGTCAATAGGTTAGTACCAAAAAATGATATAAAATGACTATAAAATAATTATAAAACATCCGAGATTGATAATATAACATCATGGAACAATAAAAAATTATAGATACGTTGGAGACGTATCAGTCTCGTGCACTTGCCCGGTGGGAAAGCCCTCTGGAAGGCCTAGGCACCGGCCAAGTGTAAGCTGCACTTCTGGTTGGCCATTCGGACGTGGCACTGGATGGCGGACCGGTGTCTACGGCATGGCATGTCGTCCCATGTCATGTGCCCACTGTGCGATCGGGAGGCGGAAACTGCGGACCACCTCGCCTTGGGCTGCGTCTACGCTAGGGAGGTGGAGCATTCAACACTTGCTCATTGTGGGCTAGGCCATTCCGTGCCGGCACCTAACACCTTGCTCACTGAATGGTGGCGGGGAAGTCGTGATCTAATTCCTCACGCGTAGTGCAAGGGTTTCGACTCTGTGGCCATCCTCACCGTGCAGATGTTGTGGAAGGAGCGCAACAGCCGCGTCTTTGAACGCTCAGCGGTCGTGGCTCGGAAGCTTTGTTAGTGTATCGAAGAGGAAGCCGGGCTCTGGAAGATCTCTAGAGCAAAAGGGTTGGCTGCTATTTGGAGATAGTTCCCTCTCCTTTGTAGGGCGTTGTCTTTCTTACTAAGACATTCCGGTTACCTGCCAGACACGGTCGCGTCGTTCCCTATAACTGCAGCCTGTCGCTAGACACCGTGTACTATTTTCCTTCCTCTAATACATCGGCACGCAAGCCTTTTGCGTGTTCGCAAAAAAAGTATTGGAATGATGGAAATTGTAATAGGATTAAAGGTGTTCTCAAGGGTTCTAGATTCATCATGAGTATGTGAAATAATAGTGAAATGTAAATATCTCATCTTTGTGATACGTATTTATGTGAGGGCGGATCCAATAGTAAGATGTGTACTAATGCCTTAGTTACGCACAACCATCATCACCCCCTCCATAGTTGTCGCCAGAACATGGTAATAATTATGGGTCTCCCCGTAGATGTTTCATAAGGTATATGGGTCTCCCTTATTCCCTTACCAAAGGTCCACTGAGGAGAGGTGGCTTCTATCTCCAAAATACCTCTAACCCAACTTTGGAATGGCACTAACATCCTTCTCATTTATGATGGGCAAATATTAGTTGACTTCCGCACAATGAAGAACATTGCCACAACCATATCACATATATGGAATGTGTTATTGCATTCAGATCATATAAATACTAGGGTCCCTACATATCCCCGAGAACTAGGAAAACTACTTAGACATGGTGACACAAGATATCATCTAGATAATCTTATGAATCATGGATGAATGATTAAGGTCATACACATACGGACCCATGATAGGTTTGGGCATTACAACAAGATGGATGAGAGAGTCGATGACGATGGCGTGGATGGGAATGAAGGTGATAGATCTCCATGTTGTGGCCTTTCGTGATTGGAGTAATGTCGAGGTGGATGCGCTTCTGTTGATTCCCCGCTCGGATCCCTTCCAGAGGTGAGTTTTTTGGTACGTTTCATATGCTGGAGTCTCCCAATTCCGCACAACCTGAACAATGAGATCTTCGAAAGGATATCAAGGTTGGACGCTAGGCGAGTCCAATGTTGATGTCGAGGCACCAAGCTCCATGGATGATATTATCCATGATTTTGAAGTTGATATTGGTGAATTAGCCCATGTGAATATATCGATCTATTCACACCACCTCTACATGGCGCGCCAACTAACGATACTGAAAACCGACAGATGCCCTGATAAGGTTGCTCATGCGGCACAACACACATACAAGATCAGAATAGAGTACACACAGAACGATGATTTACCCAGGTTCAGACCCACAGAGTTGAGATAATACCCTACACCCTACATGTTGTATTGTTCGTGTCTCATATGAGATAACTTATAAAAGATTGGATGACGACTTGGGAGGCCCCTACCTCCCCTTGTATAGGTGGACAAGGGATAGGGTTACATGGTCACAATTCGGTTTATATAGAATAGTCCTATTAGGTCTACTAGTACATGTATCTTGGAGTATAGGTTGGAAGGCACTCTTCCGAAGGAGGGTTGTTAGGGCATGGGCCCCGATGCTGTCCTGACGACCATCTTCATCGGAGGTTGACTACCCCCGGTATGTTGTATCGTCAAGAATCGTTTTCTTGGAGATATCTCAAGGATAAGAGGATGAGCCTTCATGGATATGGTGTGTCTTCATGGTAACACTCATCCCTCCAAGGGCGACTAGCTAACGACATTAATAACCGATCCCTTACAACCGGTTAGAGGAGTAAAAATGCATTTTTACTCCTCTAACAGGGACCTAGCCGACCCCTTGTCCGCCGTAAGGGAGTAAAATGTTACTCCTCTCCCCAAAAATCTCCTTATGTTTACTCAGCCGCTTGGCGGCTGAGTAAAAGCCGCGCCTCTCCTCCACTGTGTCCCCCTCCCCTCCCGCGCCGCCCCTACCACCCCCGGCCGGCGCCCGCTTACCGCCGGGGATGCTTAGTAGGCTCCGCCTCTATCCCCTACCGCTTGGATTTGCGCCGCCTTGTCCCATGTGAAAGGATTGATATGGTTGACTAGAGAGGGGGGGTGAATAGGCAACTACATATTTTTATATTTTCTTAGAAAATTAGGGTTACCAACAAATAGGTTTTCTAGATATGCAACTAGGTGGGCAACCTATATGATGCTAGCAACACAAGCAAGCAACGATACAACACAAGTAAAGCTTGCACAAAGCAAAGGTAAGAGATAATCACAAGTGGAGACGGTGAAGATGCGGATGTGTTACCGAAGTTCCTTCCCTTTGAGAGGAAGTACGTCTCCGTTGGAGCGGTGTGGAGGCACAATGCTCCCCAAGAAGCCACTAGGGCCACCGTATTATCCTCGCGCCCTCACACAATGCGAGATGACATGATTCCACTAGCGGTGCCCTTGAAGGCGGCAACCAAACCTTTACAAACAAGGTTGGGGCTCTCTCCACAACCAAATCGGAGGCTCCAAACAACACCACAAAGCTTCACCACAATGGAATGTGGCTCTGGGGTGACCTCAATTGTCTATGCTGGTGCTCGAATATCCCAAGAGTAACAAGATTCGCAAGGGATTAGTGGGGGAATCAAAATTTCTCTTGGTGGAAGTATAGATCTAGGCCTTCTCAACCAATCCCTGAAGAATCAACAAGTTCGATTGGCTAGGGAGAGAGATCGAGCGGAAATGAGCTTCTGAGCAACAATGGAGCTTGGGGGAGGAAGAGGTGGTCAACTTAGAGAAAGAAGACCCTTTTATATAGTGGGAGAAGAAAACCAACCGTTATGCTCCCACAACCCGTGCATAAGCGGTAGTACCGCTCGGGTGAGCGGTATTTCCGGTCGCATGAAAGTACTGGGCGCATTGTTCAACCTGAGTAAGTTAGGGGGACGGTAGTGTCGCTGCAGCGGTACTACCGCGCCCTCCAACGGTACTACCGCATGGAGTTGAACTGCAGCCGATATCAGCGGTAGTAGAGGTGGGCAGGGCGGTAGTTCCGCCAGGGGCGGTACTACCACCTAGAACTGCCGCTCTACTTCCGCCCAAGGGACAGAACAGTCCAGAACAGAAGAAATAAGCGGTATTCGCTGGAGCGGTACTACCGTGGCGAGCAGCGGTACTTGCGCTTAGCCTATGGGCGTCTAGTAAACCCGTAGTAGTTAGCCCTGTAGTACCGCATGAGCGGTTACCGTGGTGAACTACCACTCTACTACCGCCCGTTTACAGAACCCATAGGTTAGGCGGAAGTAGTAGCCGTACTACTCAGCGGCAGTACCGCTGGAGCGGTACTACCGTGGAGTAGAGCGGTACTACCGCCTAGCCTGTTCTGACAATGTTCAAACACAAAGGAAGGACAAGCTCAAATGCCGGAAAGGAATGAGGGTGCACAGATAAAGTGTACGTGTTGTTTCCACCCAAACCTTTCCGAAGCGGACCCCCTCTTAATAGTACGGTGATCCTACGACTCAAGTCCACCGAAAAAGAAACACAAGAAAACATCGTCTTCATAAATATCTAGAGGGATTCAAATCATCTTGTGCCATAAGATAGATTATCTGAAATGCTCAATGCACATGATTAGTCCGCAAATGCATTGTCATCAATCACCAAAACCACTAAGGGAGAAATATGCCCTAACAATCTCCCCCTTTTTGGTGGATTGATGACAACACGAGATTTGCAGATAGATATGAATAGGTAAAATGCAATCCCAAATTCAGTGTGCTCAGCTTCAGAGAGCACAACACATTCTTTGATCGTGCGAAGAATCCTTTCAAGAAGCCAAAGATCTCATCTGACATATTCTGGAGCTACCAGCAACGGAGCTACTACTCATGTATTCTGTACAACCAGGACATGATCTTTCCCCACAAGCGCATGTGCTGCGATTCCATTGCTGGTCTTCCTTGCCTTGAAGATGCTCTAGAATGCTTTTTCATGAAGTTGGCTTGCTCCCATTTGTCGTCGACAAGGAGCACTGGAATGAAGAACTCTTGCTGCAATTCTATGCCACAATACATATCTCAGGCTACAACAGGGTGATACGTCCATTTTGCATCATGTTTTCTTACTGTTATTTATAATGTTTTTGTCCATAATAATGCTTTTTGGAGTAATTCTAATGCATTTTCTCTCATAATTTGCAAGGAACACACCAAGAGGGAGAATTCTGGCAGCTGGAAATCTAGACCTGGAAAAGCTATGCCAGGCCACCTATTCTGCACAACTCCAAACAAGCTGAAACTTCACAGAGAATTTTGATGGATTATTTAAGAAATACCGGAGCCAATAAACACCAGAGGGGGGCCACTAGGTGGACACAACCCACCTGGGCGCGCCCTAGTGGGTTGTGGCCTCCTCGGCCCACCTCTGGAGCCCATCTTCTGGTATATAAGTGATTTTGACCTAGAAAAAATAAAGAGGAGGCTTTCGGGACGGAATGCCGCCATCTCGAGGCGGAACTTGGGCAGGAGCACTTTTGCCCTCCGACGGAGCGATTCTGCTGGGGGAACCTCCCTCCCGGAGGGGGAAATCATCGTCATCATCATCACCAACAACTCTCCCATCTTGGGGAGGACAATCTCCATCAACATCTTCAACAACACCATCTCATCTCAAACCCTAGTTCATCTCTTGTATTCAATCTTTTTACCGGAACTATAGATTGGTTCTTGTGGGTGACTAGTAGTGTTGATTACATCTTCTAGTTGATTACTATATGGTTTATTTGGTGGAAGATTATATGTTCAGATCCATTATGCTATTCAATACACCTCTAATCATGAGCATGTTTATTATTTGTGAGTAGTCACTTTTGTTCTTGAGGTCATGGGAGAAATCATGTTGCAAGTAATTATGTGAACTTGATATCACTACAAAAAAAAGACACTTCCGTGATGATACGTGTTTCTCATAGTAGGTCACGTTTTCTGTCATGCATGTACATCCATGACAAATTTATGACAAAATCAAGATAGTCATACCTGTGCTGTCGTAGAAGTGTTCCATGACATTACCAAAATTATCATCACGGAAGTGTCCACTTTCATGATGATAAATCGCGCGTCATGGAAGTGCTTTCGTCAAGGGTGACTGACACGTGGCATCCACCGTAACGGAATGCCGTTAAGCTATCGGGTCCAGTTTAGGATCCGATAACCCGCTTACAGCCTGGACCAATGAGGATTTTCCACGTGTAAAATTCTCATTGGCCGGAGGAAACACGTGTTGGCTAACCGTTGGGACAGATGTCATCCATTCATTGGACAGGAGGCGCCTATGATAGGTCGACACGTGGCACGGCCCAACAGTGGCCCATTCCGGTGAAAAAGGCCGGCCCAGTAAAAATTAGCAGGCCGGCCCATATAAGGCCTACTTGTGTCAGGTCCATTTAAGCCCATGGCCCATACGAGATGTGCCAATTCGGCCCGTCAACGGCCCGTTAAAGATTTAACACCATTGCAGCCCATCGTCAGTTCGAGGCCGTTAATAGCCCGCTATATATTTGGGATCGATATCGGCCCGATGTGATTTCGGCCTGTTAACGGCCCATTCAAGGGATGGGTCAATTTTCAGGATTTACATCTTTCGGCCTTTTAGCGACCCATTTAAGTGTTAGGCCAATTTCCGGCCCGGTGTGTCTTTTAGCCTGTTGACGGCCCATAAATGAGTTGGGCCATTTGTAGTCGGACCTTAGTTTTGGCCTTTTAGCGACCCATTTAAGTGTTGGGCCAATTCCCGGCCCGGTGTGTCTTTCAGCCTGGTGACGGCCCATAAATGATTTGGGCCATTTGTAGTTGGACCTGAGTATTGGCCTTTTAACGGCCCATGCTCTTCATGGTCCAATACCAGCCCGGTTTCTCTTTCGGCCAGCTAAAGGCCCACAACACAGTTGGGCCATTTACAGTACGAGTGTATGAGCCCGCTATCTCTTTTGGCCTGCTAAAGGCCCACACTATAGTTGGGACACATGTAGCCCGACCTTAGTAACGGCCTATTAACGGCCCATGTAATTAAATGGGCCCACCTGTTGCCTGCTTCGATGTCGGCCTGTTAACGACCCGGGAGGTAAGAGGGCCGACCATTAACTTTCGGCCTGATAACGACCCATTAACTTAATGAGCCCACTAAAGTTCGTACATGTCTTTAGGCCCAATTAGATAATTTGAGCCCATTGTGACGAGCAATTATGCACATGACCAAAACCGATCAAGCAAAGGTACGGCATACAGGGAAAAACGTTGCACATCCAACATATATTACAGGAAATTACATCCACTGGGCAATCAAAGATTGATGCCAGTGCAAATAAATGAACAGAACCTAACGATCTACAATGTCACAATCTGCAACCTCAGCGTGGATGACGCCCATAAGCATGTGGGCAAGTTCTTGCTGCTTTGCTACACTGTCTCTGAAAACATTGATCAGTTGTTGTTGCGCACGAATGTGCACCTCTGATTCCTCCACCATTTCCATGATTGCTTCAACCATTAATTGGTTCACAAACATACATTTTTTCCGTTGCATTCGAGACAGAGGAAACTGAACAGATTCAGATGGCGGTTTTGGTAGGCTTGTATTATTGATAGTGGAGAGTGTCTTGACCACTGCATCATAACATAAATTAGGAGGGGAACCGAACATATTAATCAAGAGTTATTGCCATATTACCTGGCCTAGATTTATTGGAAAGAAACAATGGGGCTGCCTTGCTGTTTTCAGAGTTTGTCTTCTTATCTTCAGTAGCCTGCACCAAATTAACACACTAGCATTGCTACATTGACACAGCGAACGTTTGGGCAACCAGACCACACCAGCCTACACCAAATTAACACAATATGGCACAACTATCATCATCCAGATAAGGTAATACGAAAGCAACATTGACACAATGAATGAATGAATGGGCAACCAGAGCAGCACTACTATTCAGTAATGTGCATGATATGAGATAGTAAACTCATGTGCAAAACTACCAGGCAGTTTTCCTTACAAAAATCAGCATTGTCGCCTTTAATTATACATTTTGCTACAACTAAATTTAGATCAGATAAAGGTTGGATTCATGCCGATTAACAAAATACATCCTAATGTAAAAATATAGTGATATTCAACAGGTACTTACATCAGCATTGGAGCACAGAGAATTCCCGCAAGATAGTTACTTTGAATATGATCCCAGTGCAGAAAGTCTTCTATCATTTAGGCTTATTTTCTAAAAGAGAGATGGGTAAGAAACATGTAGAAAATATGATCAGAATGCTATAAAGTTTCATGATGCGAGGATACGCACACGCTTCTTAGAATGGAGTTGACATATTTTTGCTGGACTGGAGCGGACTAGTTCTTTGGCCACTGAAATCTGCTTATTATCAGTGGGAGTTGGCTTTCTCTGTCCTGGAGCAGTATCTATGAAAACTGGAGTTGGTTTATTATCTCCTGGCATTTGGATCTTTTGCAAAGACCTGTTTTGTAACCCTTCAGATTCTAACATAGACGTCTTCCCCTTGCATGCCTTATATAGAAGAATGGTGCTTCAATTATAAAACATACTACAACAGAGATGGAATAGGTACTGAAGAATAGAAAGGCATGACATATTGACATGTATTCCCTCCATCTGGAAATAAATGGATGGGTCTAGGCGTATTTCAGTTTTAGATACATCCAGTTTATCCATTTCTGCGACATGTAATCCGGACGGAGGGAGTATGATGTAAGAGCTAGGGATACGACAGGACAACAGTGTAAAGAAACACTACTTGAATGTAAAACTATATGCTAGCGGAATACATACAGAAAAACACTAAGGCAACATATGCGTGTATGATTGGGAAACTAAGATGGCATTGCAAGAGACCACTAGAACAACACTTCAATGTAAAAAAACATGGTATGGTAGACAGATGAAGTACATACTGATGAATAACAATGCATAAGATATTGAGAAGCATGATGTCCAAACTAAGCATATGGCATTGCGATAGAGTAGAATGACAGTACTTGAATTTGAAAACATGTTATCATGAATGGAATAGGTACTGAAAAACAGGAAGGCGTGCCATATTTACATGCATGATCAGCAGGCTAAGCACAAGGCATTGCAATAGAGTAGATGCACTCCAGAACATTATATGCCTTCTGTACCCATATCAAGGGCCAAGTTAGAGCAAGGACCTTATGGGGTGAATAGGATTCATCATCTTTCTGCAAGTCTTATGAAGAACTGCCTTTACATGTTCCATCATATTTGGTATCATTGACGTCAAGTTTGTTGGCCGTTACATTGCTCCGTGAGGTTCTTGCGGATAATTCAGTGTGTGCAATTATATCTGACATGCATGGAAGACAACTAGTAGTTAGATTTATGTAATGAGTGGCTGTAGGAGACGACATAAATAGTAGGGCTGGGGTTAACTAGTAGCAACAGGTCTCAAAAACTAAAGGGAGAACACAGATGAAAGATACAGAATATGTATCGTTTGTACTCGAGATTAACTAGATGGCACACAAAAGTATTAAGGAACAACATAGGTTATACTAGAAGTGGTATAATACTATAATCACCAGCCCGTGGGATAGCATTGGCTGATGGATGATAACTATGGAACAACGTTACCTAAAGAACAAGTCTCTTAGCTGAACTATGGAACATCGTTAACTCCTGAACAAGACACGTAAGAGATCGTCATGAATATACAGTGAAATGTGATAATCTATTTTCAATGCTTAGATGAATAACAAAGCCATAAATGTTGCACACAAGTAAGATGAGGGTACAACCTATCTGGCCGCCATCCATAGGAGTGAGCATCATGTGCTGACTTGTCGATGGCCCTGCAGTTGTTGTGGCTGTCCATGTCGGGCACGCACATTCGATGCAGGGAACTGTTGAGTGGGGACTATAGCTCCCTTCGGGTGCATGCTTCCCTTGTTGGAGCAGTTGCGGTGAGTCGGAAGACGGTGTGGCTGAAGATGCAGAAAACACATAATGTTAAGAATGACACATCTCTCTGATCTGAAGAAATACCCTAAGAGATCAATAGCAAGGTACGAGAGTGGTCACACGTCTGTTGACTGAAGACTAAATTCGGTTCACACGATTTTATTTTATTTTTGTACTGTCCGATCTACGCCGGATGGCTTGATGGCCGTCTTGTGCCTCCCGACTGACACTGTTCGGAATCTTCCCCGAAGAGCTAGCGACCACCGGCAGAGCAGCCTGCCTCCATCGTCCGTGGCCCCGACCAAAACCCCGCTCCCCGCCCCACCGCACTGCCGTGGTTGCGCCGCCCCCGGGCCAATCCACAAAGACTCGCCGTCATCCAGATCCGGCGGTGGCAGTACCTCAACCCATGGAACTCTAAGATAGCCATCTAAGCGCTGCTTCTGCGATGAACTTGCGCCCCTACACCCTTACATTAGACACCAACCAACCAGCAGCCTTGGAGCTCCGCCGGCTTGAGGGGTGCTGCTTCCCATTGGGAATCGATTGGCCCATAATAAAAATTCAGACAACTGACGCCTAAATAAAGTGATTTGAGATGAGGGTGCGACCTATCTGGCGGCCCAGTGAAGTAGGCAGCTCCAGCTGCCTAGTCGGTGAGGCTGGCGCGGTTGCGGTGGCTACCGGCGGCAGGGAAGTAGAGATGTCGCGATGGTCGGCGACTACGGGGAAGCAGCGTCGGGGCTCTGGACGGGTCCAAAGTTGGAGCCGCTCCGGCTCCGTGAACAATGACGGGGGTGAGTCAGCTCTGGTACGGTTCACGCGGCCGTCGTCGAGGCAGCTCCGGCAGCACGGAGTAAGAGGCACACGGCCTAGTGCACGACGGCAAATGGACAACGTCTCCGGGATTAGAGAGGAGGGCGGCTATGAATTTGGTGCGGTGGGGGCGCCATGGAGGAGGGGCTGAGGTTTCCCGGCTCGGGAGAAGGTGATTTGGCGCCCACGAGGTATGAATGGGGAATTGGGAGGGGGAACCATGTCTTACGGACGCATTTG
>NC_057799.1:77711352-77712371 GCF_018294505.1 Triticum aestivum
GAGTAACTTTGCTTCTCCCAAATAGTGGGCGTGAGCGATTTCGGGCGAGGAGGGCGTGTTTTGAAATATACTGGGCGCGAGCGATTTCGGGCGAGGAGGGCGTGTTTTGAAATATAGTGGGCGCGAGCGATTTCGGGTGAGGAGGGCGTGTTTTGAAATATAGTGGGCGCGAGAGATTTCGGCACGAGGAGAGCGTGTTTTGAAATAATGGGCGCGAGCTATTTCGGGCGAGGAGAGGGTGTTTTGCCGACCATGGTTTATGAATTATTTGACACATGTCATTTCAGCCAAGGAGAAGGCGCGCTTGGATGAAGTTACGAACCTACCCTCGATGTACAACGGGCCAATTGATGCTTGTCCCACATAGGCCGGTAATTTCACGTCTCCCATTTATTTGCTCGGGCGAATTCCACCGAGCAGAGGGTGTTTAACGGTTCGTTCAAATTTTGGAAGAACGAGCATCCACATCTACCTTACCAAGTCAATTCGAATCAAATTTTGAAATATTAGCTTGCCACTTCTTTTTTAGATGGAGAGATGATGCTCGGGAGTAATGTGTTTTTACATGCTCGTTGCTAGCGATTTACTATATGACAAATAGTTGACCCACTCAAAAACGGGAATCAAACCCAAAATGCAATATCTCGATTCAATGAAATAGCTCGTTCACCAAGTCAAAATAGTGAACTAAATCCAAAATTAAACACCTCAATCGAGTAGCATGTTGTACAGTATTATAGTACTCCATGAACATGTTGAGAGTCAAATTAATGAACTTGTTTGATATACGCATATCTCCGTTCATGTGTGGATTGCAGACAACATGTTCTCCAATTTAAATATTTGAATGCAAGTTTATATCGAAACATGGTTTATATCAGTCTTTGATGCATAAACGCGACCTCCCCCTCTCCCGGACTCCTGCTCTCTCTCTCTCTCTCTCTCTCTCTCTCTCTCTCTCTTGCCGACAATCTTCAATTATGTCGCACGCATCCAACACACAAACCTTGTTGGTCCCT
>NC_057799.1:77712649-77757325 GCF_018294505.1 Triticum aestivum
CTCTCTCGCACACTATGTATGATTCTCTAGTCCAAGCTAAATATCTTGGTTGCACTCATTGTACTCACACAAATTCCTTGGCTCGTTGCCCGTAACTCTCTCACGCACCACTCTGTCGTCTCGGAGCTCTCCCCTCTCTCTCTCAAACTCTCCATCTACCTGGTCACACATAAACATGCATATCTCACTCGCACTCGATAGACCCATCTAAAACTTTATCTCTCTCCCTCGTTCTCTCTCCATCTCACACGCACACACACACAATCTCATGCCTAGCCAAGTATGATGGTCTCTCACTCAAATGTAGGCACACGCAGTCCCCCCCTATATGTATATGACTAGCTAATCTTAGTCTCCATCACAAACATATGCATGGTCTATCTCGATTTCTCTCGGGGCATCTTTCTATCTCGCACGCACCTCCCTCGATCTCCCACCCATATAAGTCCCCTCACGATCTCGAGGGGATCTCTCTATCACAAACACACCCTCTCTCCCTCCCCATGCGTCCATGTTCTCCATGTGTCCCTCTCGACCTTTGTTCCTTGTTGGCCAGACCTCTATTGGACATGTGCTATAGGTGTGTCTCTCTCCGTTGCAAACAATCACGCACTAGCTATCTTCGTGTATCTCCTCACCTCGCTTTTCTATCTCGGAGATGCATGCGTGATAAGTTTGCATCAGAAACGAAAAAACACACTCTCTCTATTTATCGTTTGTTGTCCCTTTCTATTTCACACACATACTCTTTTTGCACACTCACTCATTCTCCTTCACACGCACTTGATCTCTCTCGACTTAGGCACTCTCTTCGGTCCATAGCATATAGATTTATTGAAAAGTCAAACATCATAAAGTTTGACCATGTACATGGAGAAAAACATTTACATCTAGAACGGCAAACATATACCATTAGATTCATCATGAGATGTAGTTTCATATGATGTATCTTTGGTATTGTAGATATAAATAACATTTGCGTAAACCTGATCAATGTTTCCAAAGTTCGACTTCTAATTTTTTTTGCATGCACTGCATTATCGAGCGGATGGAATATCTCTTTCCCCCTCTCAGCTATCTGACGCACCACTCAGCCTTATTGGGGCTCCTCTATCTCTCTCAAACTTTATATCTCCTTGGTTCACACATACACATGTCTCGCTCGCGCTACATATAGACCCATCCAACACTCTCCGCCCTTGTTCTCTCTCTATGTGACACGCACCCCCCTAAGTACCATAATCCCTCACTCCATCATAGGCGTACACACTCCCCCTAAGTATAATTATCTCTCACTAGCCATCAGGAACACACGTATTGTCTCCTTCCATCCATACGTCTATCTCGATATCTCTCGGGGTATCTTTTATCGCGCACACACCTTGTCACTCGATCTCCCACCCATGTAGTCCCATCACGATCTCCAGGGGATCTCTCTATCACAAACACACACTCTCTCCTCCCCATGTCTGCATTTTCTCCGTACGTCTCTCTCGACCTCTCTCCCTTGCTTGTCAGACCCCTGTTGGCCACGTGCTAGGGGTCTTCTCTCTCGGTTGCAAACAACCACACACTATCTCCTCACCTTGCTTCCGTTGTCGAAGATGCATGTGTGATATGTTTGCATAAGACACACACGCCTTTTCTCTACTTTTATCGTGTGTTGTCCATGTCTCTTTCACACACGCACACACACTTTTTTCACTCACTCTTTCTATTTCGCACACACTCTCTCTCTCTCTCTCTAGTTAGGGACTCTCTCATGTCCATAAGCATATGGATGTTTTGAAAAGTCAAACCTCAGAAAAGTTTGACCAGGTATATCTGGAGAAAAACATTTACATCTGGAACGATCATTAGATTCATCACAACATGTACTTACTTCATAGTATCACCTATCTTTGGTATTGTAGATATAAGTAATTTCTTTATAAACTTGGTCAAAGTTTCAAAATTTTGACTTCAAAAAAAATGTTGGCACTACATTATCGAACGGAGGGAGTAGCTCTTTCTCTCTCTCTGTACTACAAAGTTGAGTCATCTATTTTGGAACGGAGGAAGTATCTCCCACGGGCCTCCCCTCTCACTCGAACTCTCTATACCGACGGATTATACCCTCACCGTGTCAGCGTATAGCTTCGTATATTGTTTAGTTGAGCGGTCAACCAGTCCACACGGTGCCTTGTCATCTCGTGTTCTCTATCTTCGTGTGCTGGCCCATGTGGCAGTGGGTGAAAATAAGTAAACTAGAGGCCCATCTGACATGCGGTGAAGTAAACAAAGTTGAAACCACTCGGGGTAGCACCCCGCACGCTAGTAAATTGAGGGCGCATTGAGGACACACTTCTTTCGCGTGAAGGACGCACTCGCGCACAATTCACCACTGCACGGCGACATGCACAGAAGGACGCACTCGCGCACACCCAGCAGGCCAGCGCACAACACAGACCAGCACACGTGTACACCGGCGTCGCCGCCGGTTGAGATGGACAGCGAGGCAGCCAACAAGCGGAGGCGGCTCGAGCCAAAACTGCATCCCCCGAGCCTGGACTTCATCAGCAGCCTCCCCGACGACATGCTGCTCGTCATCATCGGCCTCCTCCCCACCAAATCTTCCGTGCAGACCGCCCTGCTCTCCCGGCGGTGGCGCCCCCTCTGGCGCCGCGTCACCCTCAACCTCAACGTCGACAGCTCCCTTTGCGATGGGGATTGCAAACGCATGGCCGCAGTCTCCAAGATCCTTTCATCGCACCTTGGGCTAACCAGACGCCTTGACATCTGCATGTTCAGTACCAACTGCAAGGTCCAAGCCAAGTTCGACGAGTGGTTCTTATCCCCCGCCCTAGATCAGCTCGAGGAGCTCAGCTTTGAAGCTGGACGATGTTGCTCTCTGCCGCCGTCCGCGCTCCGCCTCACGCCAATGCTGCGCCGCGCCAGCTTCAGCTCCTGCTATCTTCCCCAGATTAATGCCGCGCCCGCCCTTCTTCTCCCTCAACTCAAGCAGCTCGACCTCTCCGACGTTGGCATCTTGAAGCAGGCTATGGAGCACCTGCTCCGCAGCTGTACTGCACTCGAGTACCTTCGTCTTGAGCAGATCCAGGGGTTCATTAGCCTCCACATCGCCTCGACGAATCTCCGATGGATTTTTGTGTCTTGCTGGCCCCGCAACAAGACATCAATTGGGAAGAGATCACTCCAGCTATTCCACGTTATGGTCATTGAGAATGCGCCTTTCCTTGAGAGATTGCTTGTATCTGATCTAGAAGGTCCAACAAAAATCTGGGTCATTGACGCGCGGAAATTGACAGCGTTGCCAAATTCTCTGAACTCTTTATTGGATCCGTAATCGTTCAGGTACATCACTCATCTTCTTCTCCGTCTTCTTGAAATTCACATTTTTAAATTTCTTCTTAATGTATTTACGACCGTCTTCCAGAAAATGATTCCCACAAGCTTGACCCAGTCTATGCGCATAGTGAAGATCTTGGCAATAAAATCTATCAGCCCCAATCTGGATCAAGCTGTTGGATTCCTTACATGCTTTTCGTGCACGGAGAAGCTACTCATCGAGGTGAAACTTCTTTCCTATTAGTAAACGGTAATCACAACGTAGCTCAATTTTTTTGTAATTTTCCCAAATTACGATGACAAGTGTAGTGTTCAAAATTGCATCTACGCACTGCACCGAAAGAAATATTTTTAGTATTTTTTCTCACGTGATCACGGACTGAGCTTCAGTGACATAATAGCAGGTGCAGTTGCATCACTTACATGTGGGCCAGATGCCTCTTGGGCCCACATGCCAGTGACCCAACTGCACCTGCAGTTAAGTAACTGAAGCAGCGTCCCGTGATCACCTGCATCGTTTTTTTGTTGTACTACTATAGTAGCCTAGGCTAGTCATAGTGGAAAGTAACTTAGACTAGTAACTCTATGGTTACCCTAAGAGCAAGTACTACCTCCGTCCTGGTTTACTCTTCCTATTTTGTAGTATCAAAATTTGACCATAGATTTAACTGGCAAAATGTTAATGCATGTCACTAAAAATTATATCGTTGGATTCGTATTTGAACATAATTTCAAATGGTATAATTTTTGGTGACATGCATTGGCATTTTCTTAGGTAAATCTATGGTCAAAATTTTACACTAAATACGAGGTAGTACAAAAGTGGGCTATAACGGCCCTCCACTATGTAGGCCAAAACACGTGCCAAATTCACTTGTGATGCATTTGGCATCGATGCCCCTCCATTGCTCACCTGGTGCCCCAATCTGGATCACCTACTTTGCTCCGGTGCCAAATTAACGCACGCAATGAAAAAACACTTGCGTGGGAGAGAGAGAGGACTGAGGCAATAAAAAACACTTGTTTGGGAGAGTGAGAGGCTGGTGGCGTTGGTTTGATTGATTTGTTTATACATGTGGGTCTGTGTGCACAGCGGTGCCAACTCTCTTACATCGCGAGAGCGGTGCCAAAATCTTTTGATTTGACATCGATGCGTATTATGTGGCATACTTTTGAGAAATATGGCATCGGCCACATAGTGGAAGGCAACAAATGTCCAAGCCCTTCACGTGCTCCTAGGTGAATGAGAGGAAAGAGAGAGAGAGAGAGAGAGAGAGAGAGAGAGTGAAAAAATATCACTAGCCAGCCAACCCTATCGTATGAGCGAATGATATTGGTACCTCTTGATGACACGACAATCTTATACAGCCAACTGCTCTAGTATGTTCTCTTCTTTTGCAGATAAAAAAAGACCCAACAGTGAAAAATGTGCTGCACTATAACAATCTCATCGAATGCCTTGATCTCCATCTTACAGAAATTGATTTGATCGACTATCGAGGCAGCACATCTGAGATTAAATTGGCCAGGTTCTTTGTTCTGGAGGCAAGTGTGCTCAAGGTAATGAGGTTTGGCGTTCTCTGGCGCAACAATGAATGGCGTGCTGATCACCGCAAGCGTCTAAGCCTAAATGACAAAGTCTCCGCAGAAGCTGAATTTGTTTTTGAAACATCAAGTGGCCAGAGACTCAAAAATTTATTTGCCCATTAGTGACTTGTCAGGGCGGTGGATTTTAGTTTGTAAGATAATGCTGCATCCACCTAAAGTAACGAAAGTTCTTACGTAAACTTCCTAGTAATTCCCTCTTCGTAGGTGCAGCATTACTCCTAACATTTGTATTGGAACTTGTAATATTGCCATGTCCTATTCTTGCGTTTTCAAAATCCTGCGAATCAAAGAGGTCCTGAGTTGGTGATGATGTTGTGCCTGCCATCTTTCACCAATAGCCATCGGATCTAGATCTGACGCATACAAACCAAACTTCTCCAGTTTTGCAAAAAGATGCCCGCACTTGTTCCCTATTTACAAACAACACCTTGTCTCTCACAATCAGCCTTATCTCCTACCAGCCGCATCTAGAAGGCCATGGAAAAATCTGGCGTGATGGCCGCTGCTGGCGCCGTCCACCCCCAATCTTGGTGTTCTGTGCATTGCACGAGCATCTACGCACGGGAAATTATGTCGAACACGGCTAGTTGTAAGTAGGCTAGCTCTACAACCATGATGATAGTGACTGGAGACGGTGAGGCTGACTATGGTATGCCGAACACAACACCTATACTCAGGTGTCATCTCCGGCGCAGGATCTTGTCACTTCACTGTGAGGAGCAGCACGTAATAATTTGACCAACGGGTAGTACAGTGCTACTAGTACATTGGTAGTACTACTACTAGTACTAGCACCACCGTCTGGATTTAGTAGTACTACCACGTCCATCTGGATTTAGTATTTGACTAGAAATATCTTGTAATGCATGTCACAAAGAATGTACTACTCCCTTTGTAAATAAATACATGGTGTATTGTTTTATTCCTATCAGCGAGAGAACTTAATGTCTTTTTGCTAATTAATAGGATTACATGCAATGAACTAACCACTGCATGTCATGTTTGGTAGTATCAAGTCATTGAAAGCATGAACGGCCGACATGTTGATATGTCACGAAATAAGAAATGAGGAGGGAGTTAATGTACCGTACCTAAGTGTCTTGGGATTACACAACATTTTTGGTTACATGCATTAACATTTTATTAGTTAAATCAAAGGTCAAAACTTGGCGCAAAATGCAAAGGGGACCAATAAACCAGTAAACATCAAAGTTCTCTCGTTTGGCCCCAACTAGAGGTCCGGTGAGATGACTATACTGTTGGAGATCGTAGTAGAATTTAAAATTTTTCCTACGCATCACCAAGATCCATCTATGGAGTATACTAGCAACGAGGGGAAAGGAGTGCATCTACATACCCTTGTAGATCGCGAGCGGAAGCGTTCCAATGAACGGGGTTGATGGAGTCGTACTCGCCGTGATCCAAATCACCGATGACCGAGTGCCGAACCGACGACACCTCCGCGTTCAACACACGTACGGAGCAGTGACGTCTCCTCCTTCTTGATCCAGCAAGGGGGAAGGAGAGGTTGATGGAGATCCAGCAGCACGACGGCGTGGTGGTGGAAGTAGCGGGGATCTCGGCAGGGCTTCGCCAAGCTTCTGCGAGAGGGAGAGGTGTTGCAGGGGGAGAGGGAGGCGCCAGGGGCTGTCATGTTGCTGCCCTCCCTCCCCCCCACTATATATAGGCCCCCTGGGGGGCGCCAGCCCTGGATCCCATCTACAAGGGGGGGGGCGGCCAGGGGGGAAACTTGCCCCCCAAGTCAGGTGGGGCGCCCCCACCCCTAGGGTTTCCAACCCTAGGCGCAGGGGGAGGCCCATAGGGGGGCGCCCCAGCCCACTAGGGGCTGGTTCCCCTCCCACTTCAGCCCATGGGGCCCTCCGGGATAGGTGGCCCCAACCGGTGGACCCCCCGGACCTTTCCGGTGGTCCCGGTACAATACCGGTGACCCCCGAAACTTTCCCGGTGGCCGAAACTTGACTTCCTATATATAATTCTTCACCTCCGGACCATTCCGGAACTCCTCGTGACATCCGGGATCTCATATCGTCATCTCACCTTTAGCTAGTCTCCGTTTATTCCGCAGCTTTTATTTCGAGTTACTAACACTTAGCAACCGAACCGGTATCTAATACCCTGGTGCTGCTAGGAGTACTACTAAAGTACACATTCATATAATGTATATCCAATATACTTCTGTCGACCTTGCCTGCCTTCTCATCTACCAAGTATCTAGGGTAGTTCTGCTTCAGTGACCGTTCCCCTCATTACAGAAGCACTTAGTCTCGGGTTTGGGTTCAACCTTGGGATTTTTCACTAGAGCAGCAAATGATTTGCTGTTTCATGAAGTATCCCTTCTTGCCCTTGCCCTTCTAGAAACTAGTGGTTTTACTAACCATCAACAATTGATGCTCCTTCTTGATTTCTACTTTCGCGGTGTCAAACATCGCGAGTTGCTCAAGGATCATCCTCTATCCCTGATATGTTATAGTTCATCACGAAGCTCTAATAGCTTGGTGGCAGTGACTATGGAGAACCATCACTATCTCATCTGGAAGATTAACTCCCACTCGATTCAAGCGATTGCAGTACTCAGACAATCTGAGCACATGCTCAACGATTGAGCTTTTCTCCCTTAGTTTGTAGGCTTAAGAAACTTGTCAGAGGTCTCATACCTCTTGATGTGGGCACTAGTCTGAAATCCCAATTTCAGTCTTCGGAACATATCATATGTTCTGCGACATTTCAAAACCGTCTTTGGTGCCACAATTCTAAACCGTTAGCATTACGCACTGAACTATCACGTAGTCATCAAAACGTGTATGTCAGATGTTCCGTAACATCTACAGACAACGCTGAGGTTTGGCAGACCGAGCGGTGCATTAAGGACATAATCCTTCTGTGCAGCAATGAGGACAATCCTCAGTTTACGGACCCAGTCCGCATAATTGCTACTATCAACTTTCAACTAAATTTTCTCTAGGAACATATCTCATAACAGTAGAGTTAAAGCGTAAGCTATGACATAATTTGCAAAGACCTTTTGACTATGTTCATGATAATGAAGTTCATCTGATTAATGAACTCCCACTCAGATAGACATCCCTCTAGTCATCTAAGTGATACATGATCCGAGTCAAACTAGGCCGTGTCCGATCATCACGTGAGACAGACTAGTCATCATCGGTGAACATCTCCATGTTGATCATATCTGCTATACGACTCATGTTCGACCTTTCGGTCTCTTGTGTTCCGAGGCCATGTCTGTACATGCTAGGCTCGTCAAGTCAACCTAAGTGTTTCACATGTGTTCCGAGGCCATGTCTACACATGCTAGGCTCGTCAACACCCGTTGTATTCGAACGTTAGAATCTATCACACCCGATCATCACGTGGTGCTTCAAAACAACGAACCTTCGCAACGGTGCACAGTTAGGGGGAACACGTCTCTTGAAATTTTAGTGAGGGATCATCTTATTTATGCTACCGTCGTTCTAAGCAAATAAGATGTAAACATGATAAACATCACATGCAAATCATAAAGTGACGTGATATGGCCAATATCATCCTGCGCCTTTGATCTCCATCTTCGAGGCGCGGCATGATCACCTTCGTCACCGGCATGACACCATGATCTCCATCATCATGATCTCCATCATTGTGTCTTCATGAATTTGTCTCGCGAACTATTACTTCTACTAGTATGGCTAACGGTTAGCAATAAAGTAAAGTAATTACATGGCGTTTTCATTGACACGCAGGTCATACAATAAATTAAGACAACTCCTATGGCTCCTGCCGGTTGTCATACTCATCGACATGCAAGTCGTGATTCCTATTACAAGAACATGATCAATCTCATACATCACATATATCATTCATCATATCCTTTTTGGCCATATCACATCACATAGCATACCCTGCAAAAACAAGTTAGACGTCCTCTAATTGTTGTTGCATGTTTTACGTGGCTGCTATGGGTTTCTAGCAAGAACGTTTCTTACCTACGCAAAAGCCACAACGTGATATGCCAATTTCTATTTACCCTTCATAAGGACCCTTTTCATCGAATCCGATCCGACTAAAGTGGGAGAGACAGACACCCGCTAGCCACCTTATGCAACTAGTGCATGTCAGTCGGTGGAACCTGTCTCACGTAAGTGTATGTGTAAGGTCGGTCCAGGACGCTTCATCCCACAATACCGCCGAATCAAGATAAGACTAGTAGCGGCTAGAAGAATTGGCAACATCTACGCCCACAACTGCTTTGTGTTCTACTCGTGCATAGTAACTACGCATAGGCCTGGCTCATGATGCCACTGTTGGAGATCGTAGTAGAATTTAAAATTTTTCCTACGCATCACCAAGATCCATCTATGGAGTATACTAGCAACGAGGGGAAAGGAGTGCATCTACATACCCTTGTAGATCGCGAGCGGAAGCGTTCCAATGAACGGGGTTGATGGAGTCGTACTCGCCGTGATCCAAATCACCGACGACCGAGTGCCGAACGGACGGCACCTCCGCGTTCAACACACGTACGGAGCAGCGACGTCTCCTCCTTCTTGATCCAGCAAGGGGGAAGGAGAGGTTGTTGGAGATCCAGCAGCACGACGGCGTGGTGGTGGAAGTAGCGGGGATCTCGGCAGGGCTTCGCCAAGCTTCTGCGAGAGGGAGAGGTGTTGCAGGGGGAGAGGGAGGCGCCAGGGGCTGTCATGCTGCTTCCCTCCCTCCCCCCCACTATATATAGGCCCCCTGGGGGGCGCCAGCCCTGGATCCCATCTACAAGGGGGGGGGGGGGGCGGCGGCCAGGGGGGAAACTTGCCCCCCAAGTCAGGTGGGGCGCCCCCACCCCTAGGGTTTCCAACCCTAGGCGCAGGGGGAGGCCCATGGGGGGGTGCCCCAGCCCACTAGGGGCTGGTTCCCCTCCCACTTCAGCCCATGGGGCCCTCCGGGATAGGTGGCCCCACCCGGTGGACCCCCGGGACCCTTTCGGTGGTCCCGGTACAATACCGGTGACCCCCGAAACTTTCCCGGTGGCCGAAACTTGACTTCCTATATATAATTCTTCACCTCCGGACCATTCCGGAACTCCTCGTGACGTCCGGGATCTCATCCGGGACTCTGAACAACTTTCGGGTTTCCGCATACTAATATCTCTACAACCCTAGCGTCACCGAACCTTAAGTGTGTAGACCCTATGGGTTCGGGAGACATGCAGAAAGGCCGAGACGCCTCTCCTGTCAATAACCAACAGCGGGATCTGGATACCCATGTTGGCTCCCACATGTTCCACGATGATCTCATCGGATGAACCACGATGTCGAGGATTCAATCAATCCCGTATACAATTCCCTTTGTCAATCGGTACGTTACTTGCCCGAGATTCGATCGTCGGTATCCCAATACCTTGTTCAATCTCGTTACTGGCAAGTCATTTTACTCGTACCGTAATGCATGATCCCGTGGCTAACTCCTTAGTCACATTGAGCTCATTATGATGATGCATTACCGAGTGGGCCCAGAGATACCTCTCCGTCATACGGAGTGACAAATCCCAGTCTCGATCCGTGCCAACCCAACAGACACTTTCGGAGATACCCATAGTGCACCTTTATAGTCACCCAGTTACGTTGTGACGTTTGGTACACCCAAAGCACTCCTACGATATCCGGGAGTTGCACGATCTCATGGTCTAAGGAAATGATACTTGACATTGGAAAAGCTCTAGCAAACGAACTACACGATCTTTTGTGCTATGCTTAGGATTGGGTCTTGTCCATCACATCATTCTCCTAATGATGTGATCCCGTTATCAACGACATCCAATGTCCATGGTCAGGAAACCGTAACCATCTATTGATCAACGAGCTAGTCAACTGTCTATGTATCCACACATGTATCTGAGTTTCCTATCAATACAATTCTAGCATGGATAATAAACGATTATCACGAACAAGGAAATATAATAATAACCAATTTATTATTTCCTCTAGGGCTTATTTCCAACATATACTGCACCGGCATGGAGGGGGACGCAGCTTCATTGACTTATTGCACCAGCCTTTGGTTGTATGACACGTGGGCCCAACAGGTGCTGGCCCGCCTGTCATACAGCCAAAGGCAGGTGCAGTAGAGGGCCGAGGAGTAGATGGCCAACACGCACGTGAATTCAACGCAGTCTGCACTTCTCATATAAAGGCTCCCCGCCAGTCCAATCTACGAAATCCTACGCACCTACGCACCCTAACCAAGGGCAAGAGTGATCACTCCAATCGCAAGATCAGTTGACTAGTAGAAGCTAGACCCATGGAGGCGATGAGCGCGAGCATCAGCCGGCTGTGCCAGATGGTCCACGACGCCGACCTGCGGCCCGACAATGAGGAACGTCTCCAGGTCGTGCTTGAGGCCGCCAGGGTGAGAGGCCGCTTGGACGACAGCTTCGTCTCCTTGTTCGACAAGGTCCTCGTCGGCTTCCTCGACAAGTTCACCGTCGTCAAGAAGCTCAGAGACGACCTTGACGTATGCCTCCAGCCCATGCGCCCAGGCTCTGCGATGCCCGCCACCCTCAACGGCCTCTATGGTGACAACCTCTTTGATGCACTGGTGGCCCTGCGACTGCCTGCCGTCGTGCCGGAGAATGTCCACCTCGAGGTCGCGCTCACCGCGCAGCGCCTGGCGCAGCAAGACACCGTCGACATAATCACCCACGTCTATGTGCAAATCATCCACAAGGACTACTACGTGCCAGAGGAGGACGATAGGTCGCTGGCCTTCTTGACCCGTAGGGCAACCTTGGACGACATTTTTCAGAAGCACGCTGAGCTCGCCGCCAACGCCGCTGCTCCTCACACCTCGATTGGTGACCCGGCGCACTAGGGCGTGAGGATGTCGTTGATGGATCCGTATGTATCTTTATCTTTCCGTCAAATCCATGTAGTAGTACATGGTACTACTAGTAATTATCTTACCTTTCGCATCAACTTCATAATTTTTGTACGTACTCCATGCATGAACCGCGCCAGAACCTAACTTCTCATTACTCTAGGGAAAATCATTATTTCTATCTATCGGTCGCGCCATGGAGCAGAACCAAATTTTACAAGTTACAAGTTCAAAAGGAAAAGCTTGCCGTGTTCGCGTCGCACCCTGCTGCCCACATGGTTGGTCCGGCACGCCGCTCAAGGGGGAATGCGTGCTGTGTTGCATTTTCACTTACAAGTGGGACCGTAGTTGAGCAAACCGACTATCGGCAAACCCCCACCCCGCCCAGCGCGCGATGGCTGAGAAAACAGGAGGGAGAAGAGATGGTTGTAGCATGGACTCCAAGAAAATTGGTGTTGGATGGGACTCGTGTGGGTGGCGTGTCTCGTACTGCTAGACGTGAATGCTAGTTATGGCCCATGCCACCCCACTATATCGAGCCTATATCGAGGTGCTGGTTACGTACAACAAATTTCCTGGAGTCCGTGCTCAACCCTCCTCTATCTCTCTTCTCAGCCAGCCAGCAAACGCGCGGAGCCCATCGTCTGTTTGCTCACATGCGGTCCCACATGTCAGTGAAAACGCAAGAGGACCCACTGAACCTGCACATCTTTCACCTCAACGTGCTGGTGATGAAAAACAAATCCAATAAAGATCTTCGGTGGCCGCTTTTGGAGTTACTCAAGAGTAGTAAGATTCTATTTACAGTTTAACCCAAGATGCACATCACGTGGCTTCAACTACCACTCCATTTTCTTGCATGACACGACCTGGATGCTGGATGTCCCACGTGTCGGCAAAAGGAGGCAGACCGGAGGAGTAGGTAACACTGCAAGCCTTGTGCGTACATCATACTACGTACAAGCCCACCTCACGCAGTCACGCTATCACCATATTTCTCGGCCTCCGTGCAACACCTAACTATTGGTTGGCTCTATGTGATGTGGCAACTTCATACTACTACGGATGCTAGCTATACTACTACGGCACTAACACTCCAAGAAGTGAGTCAAAAACAATTTATAAATTGAGTTTATGACATGCATATGCAAATGTACCATTCATTACATACAACAAGTCATCAACACACAACGACAACGAGGATACATGTTGGATTACAGATTAGATCCAACAAAACATTCTAGTAAATACTAAAGTTTTCATCACACAACAAATAACAAGCAATGAAATGAACTTCAGCTCAACCACTCCTCAGCGTTGGAAACGCTTGCTTTGAACCAGAAGAGTTTGTCTCGGAAGGGCCAGCTACTGTCAATCTCAAGACCAATGCAGGACTGATCATCCAGGCTGAAGCGGCCTATTTCATGACCCATATTGTGATAGCCACGTTAGGGAAGCATAGCAATGTCCGAGGTATAGATACAATTGCTTCTCATAAATGGTAGTAATGTTGTGTCAACAGCAGATGGATCGCCTTTCACCATGATTGGATAGTTTTGTCCAAGGACGAGCGAGTTTCCTCCAAGAGTATCAATACTAAACCAGGGAGAAGGTGTTGGCGCTAGCACAGTAGTATCCATCCCGAATACCCGGCAACAGATGTTGGAATAGGTCCAGAGAGTGCGACCATGGGAGACAACACCTGCTTCTTTAGTCACATCGGCGGTGCCGTGTATACAGACAAGAAGAGGTGATCCATCGGAATAAGTTGCCACGCACCACTGAGTATATGGGTCCTCATGCTCGTCATCATCATCATCGTCATCTCCCCCTTGGTTATAAAAAGTTTCAAGTATAGGTGGTGGAATGTTCACAGGACATTGGAAACACAAGAAGGTTAATTAGTAAAGGGAAACTTGCTAACCCGCATGCATGTGGATGAAACAATTATAATTACGGTGGAAGACAAAAGTACCGAAAGCATAAGGATAACATGCAAAAACAGTGCCACGAGTGGTGGCGGCAAACACAAGACCCTTGATAACCCACAAGTATAGGGGATCAATTGTAGCCTCTTTCGATAAGTAAGAGTGTCGAACCCAACGAGGAGCTAAAGGTAGAGCAAATATTCCCTCAAGTTCTATCGACCACCGATACAACTCTACGCACGCTTGACGTTCGCTTTACCTAGAACAAGTATGAAACTAGAAGTACTTTGTAGGTGTTGTTGGATAGGTTTGCAAGAAAATAAAGAGCGTGTAAATAAAAACTAGGGGTTGTTTAGATGAAGACACAACTAAGTTAGTTTTAGTAAAGAGCTTTTAGTCACGAGAAAGTTATTTGTCCCTAGGCAATCGATAACTAAACCGGTAATCATTATTGTAATTTTATTTGAGGGAGCGGCATAAGCTAACATACTTTCTCTACTTGGATCATATGCACTTATGATTGGAACTCTAGCAAGCATCTGCAACTACTAAGGATCATTAAGGTAAAACCCAACCATAGCATTAAAGCATCAAGTCCCCTTTATCCCATACGCAAACAACCTACTTACTCGGGTCTGTGCTTCTGTCACTCACGCCACCCACCATAAGCAAATCATGAACATATTGCAAACCCTACAGCGGGAATCCCTCACGCTTGCGCGTCACGGAGAGCACCATAGGACAACACCAATAATAAAACATGCAACTCAAACCAATCTTGATCATCAAATAGCCCATAGGACAAAACGGATCTACTCAAACATCATAGGATAGCCATACATCATTGGGAAATAATATATAGCGTTGAGCACCATGTTTAAGTAGAGATTACAGCGGGTAAGAGATAGGTTACACCGCTGCATAGAGGGGGGAAGAGTTGGTGATGATGGTGGTGAAGTTGTTGGTGAAGATTGCGGTGATGATGATGGCCACGGTAGCGTTCCGGCGCCACCAGAAGAGAAGGGGAGAGGGGGCCCCTTCGTCTTCTTCTTCCTTGACCTCCTCCCTAGATGGGAGAAGAGTTTCCCCTCTGGTCCTTGGCCTCCATGGCGTGGGAGGGGCGAGAGCCCCTCCGAGATTGGATCTGTCTCTCTGTCTCTCTCTGTTTCTGCCTTCTGTTCTGGTGCCCTTTCACCGTTTCCTATATATATGGAGATCCGTAACTCCAATTGGACTGAAACCTTCGCCGTGATTTTTTTACCAAAAATTAGCTTTCTTGCGGCCGAAGAAGGGCATCAACCGCCTTACGGGTGGCCCACGAGGGTCAGGGGCGCGCCCAGGGGGCACGGGCGCCCCTGCCTCGTGGCCACCTCGGGCACCGTCTCGCGTGGATTTTTCTTCCAGAATTTTCCAAATATTCCAAAAATAAGCTCCGTCCATTTTTATCCCGTTTGTATTCCGTTTGATATGGATATTCTGCGAAACATAAAACATGCAACAAACAGGAACTGGCACTGGACACTGGATCAATATGTTAGTCCCAAAAATAGTGTAAAAAGTTGCCAAAAAGTATATGAAAGTTGAATAATATTGGCATGGAACAATCAAAAATTATAGATACGACGGAGACGTATCAGCATCCCCAAGCTTAATTCCTGCTCGTCCTCGAGTAGGTAAATGATAAAAAAGATAATTTTTGATGCGGAATGCTACCTAGCATAATCTTGATCATATGTCTAATCATGGCATGAATATTAAGACACGAGTGATTCAAAGCAATAGTCTATCATTTGACATAAAAACAATAATACTTCAAGCATACCAACCAAGCAATTATGTCCTATTGAAATAACATAGCCAAAGAAAGCTCATCCCTACAAAATCATATAGTCTGGCTATGCTCCATCTTCACCACACAAAATATTCACATCATGCACAACCCCGATGACAAGCCAAGCAATTGTTTCATTCTTTTGACGTTTCTCAAACCTTTTCAACTTTCACGCAATACATGAGCGTGAGCCATGGACATAGCACTATAGGTGGAATAGAATATGATGATGGGGGTTATGTGGAGAAGACAAAAAAGGAGAAAGTCTCACATCGATGTGGCTAATCAACGGGCTATGGAGATGCCCATCAATTGATGTCAATGTGAGGAGTAGGGATTGCCATGCAACAGATGCACTAGAGCTATAAGTGTATGAAAGCTCAAACTGAAACTAAGTGGGTGTGCATCCAACTTGCTTGCTCATGAAGACCTAGGGCATTTGAGGAAGCCCATCGTTGGAATATACAAGCCAAGTTCTATCATGAAAATTCCCACTAGTATATAAAAGTGATAACTCAAGAGACTCTCTATATGAAGAACATGGTGCTACTTTGAAGCACAAATGTGGTAAAAGGATAGTAACATTGCCCCTTCTCTCTTTTTCTCTCATTTTTTGGGCCTTCTCTTTTTTTGGCCTTTCTCTCTTTTTTTTTTAATTTTTTCGTCCGGAGTCTCATCCCGGCTTGTGGGGGAATCATAGTCTCCATCATCCTTTCCTCACTGGGCAATGCTCTAATAATGATGATCATCACACTTTTATTTACTTACAACTCAATATTACAACTCGATATCTAGAACAAAGATATGACTCTATATGAATGCCTCCGGCGCTGTACCGGGATGTGCAATGATCTAGCGTAGCAATGACATCAAAAAATGGACAAGCCATGAAAACATCATGCTAGCTATCTTACGATCATGCAAAGCAATATGACAATAAATGCTCAAGTCATGTATATGAAGATGATGGAAGTTGCATGGCAATATATCTCGGAATGGCTATGGAAATGCCATGATAGGTAGGTATGGTGGCTGTTTTGAGGAAGATATAATGAGGTTTATGTGTGATAGAGCGTATCGTATCACGGGGTTTGGATGCACCGGCAAAGTTTGCACCAACTCTTGAGGTGAGAAAGGGCAATGCACGGTACCGAAGAGGCTAGCAATGATGGAAGGGTGAGAGTGTGTATAATCCATGGACTCAACATTAGTCATAAAGAACTCATATACTTATTGCAAAAATCTATTATTCACCGAAACAAAGTACTACGCGCATGCTCCTAGGGGGATAGATTGGTAGGAAAAGACCATCGCTCGTCCCCGACCGCCACTCATAAGGAAGACAATCAATAAATACCTCATGCTGCAACTTCGTTACATAACGGTTCACCATACGTGCATGCTACGGGAATAACAAACCTCAACACAAGTATTTCTACAATCCACAACTACCCACTAGCATGAATCTAATATCACCATCTTTATATTGCAAAACTATTGCAAGGAATCAAACATATCATATTCAGTGATCTACAAGTTTTATGTAGGATTTTATGACTAACCATGTCAATGACCAATTCCTGTCATCTCTCTAAATAGATATAAGTGAAGCAAGAGAGTTTAATTCTTTCTACAAAAGATATGCCCACGCTCTAACAAATATAAGTGAAGCAAAAGAGCATTCTACAAATGGCAGTTGTCTAAGTGAAGAGAAACAGGCAATCCAAACTTCAAATGATATAAGTGAAGCACATGAAGCATTCTATAAAGCCATACTCAAAAGATATAAGTGAAGTGCAAAGAGCATTCTATAAATCAACCAAGGACTATCTCATACCAGCATGGTGCATAAAATAAAAAGTGAAAAATAAATGCAAAAGACGCTCCAAGATTGCACATATCGCATGAACGAAACGAATCCGAAAACATACCGATACTTGTTGAAGAAAGAGGGGATGCCTTCCGGGGCATCCCCAAGCTTAGACGCTTGAGTCTCCTTGAATATTTACTTGGGGTGCCTTGGGCATCCCCAAGCTTGAGCTCTTTCCTCTCTTCCTTCTTCTCACATCGAGACCTTCTCGATCATCGAACGCTTCATCCACACAAAACTTCAACAGAAAACTCGGTAAGATCCGTTAGTATAATAAAGCAAATCACCATTCTAAGTACTGTTGCAAACCAATTCATATTTTATTTTTGCATTATGTCTACTGTAACATAACTTTTTCATGGCTTAATCCACTGATATAAATTGATAGTTTTATCAAAACAAGCAAACTATGCATCAAAAACAGAATCTGTCTAAAACAGAAGAGTCTGTAATAATATGAACATTCACCAAACTTGTGATACTCGAACAATTCTGAAAAAATTAGGAAAAATAAACAATTTGTACAGAAAGACAGTGAAAAAAGAATCAGAACCATTTGACGTTCCAGTAAAAAATTAAAATTCGCGCACTACAGCCAAAGTTTCTGTCCTGCACCGCACAAACCAACAAGCATTGTAAACATCCTAAAGGCAAACCTTGGCACATTATTTTTATAATACAATGGAATTGTACAAGGAGATAATTATTTTTGTTGATAAGTTTCTGTAATCAATATTCACAAAGTTTCCGTGAGCATGAACAAAGTTCAAGGCTAGCTCCCACTTCAACAATGCTCGTCTTTCTCACTTTCGCTTTTCTTTTTGAAAAAGTTTTTTGGTTCCCCTTTTTATTTTTTGTTTTTAAACTATATAAAAGCACTCAACAGAAATAAATGACTCTCTAAAACTTCCGGGTTGTCTCGCTGGCAGCGCTTTCTTTAAAGCCATTAAGCTAGGCATATAGTGCTCAAGTAATGGATCCACCCGGATCCCAAGGTATATCAAAGCCAATTTTAATTAGCAATGACTTGTAATTTAGTAGTGAGCACAAAGTAACATATATCGTGCAACAACGAAGTCTAACTCTCTTCCTATGCATCAGCATGTCATAAAAGAACAATTCATGCACACCTAGTAAAGGCCAATGCATAGTATAAATAGTTTCTTGCAATTTTGTCATGTGAGAAACATAAAGAGGTGGAGATATAGTTCCTCTCTCATAATAATTGCAAGTAGGAGCAGCAAGCACATGCATATTATATCTATCAAAATCATCATGTGTAATAGTAAAAGGCAACCCATCAATATAATCCTTAATAAGAGCAAACTTCTCCGATATAGTGTATTCGGGAGAATTCAAAAAGATAATAGGACTATCATGCGTGGGTGCAACAGCAACAATTTCATGTTTAACATAAGGAAGTATAACAAGTTCATCAAAAAGGGATATTTCAAAAGAATCAAAGGGATCATAACAGTCATCATAGCAATCATCCTTCGGTAAGCACGAAGGGGAATTAAACAATGTATGAGTTGAAGAGTTACTCTCATTAGAAGGTGGGCACGGGTGATCAATCCGCTCTTCCTCCTTTTGTTCTTCGCTCTCCTCCTCATCTTTTTCATCTAATGAGCTCACAGTTTCATCAACTTCTTCTTCCATAGATTCCTGCAAAATATTAGTCTCTTCTTGGACAGCGGAGACTTTCTCAATAAGTGCATTAATATCGGAATTGTATTCATAATTCTCATAGCAATATTTGAGGATAGCTAAATTTTCAGGTCTATAAACAGCATCATCAAAATCTTCAAACTCTTTAAACATAGATTCAATTTCATAAGCACCCATAAAAGCAACAAATTCTTCTATTTGTTCCACATCCTAGTAATCATATATACCATTAGCATAAGAAGCTAAGGTTTTATTATCATTAAATTTGCATGAAAAGGGAAGGTGTGGAGCCTTCATCCTAGAGCAACAAGTATAATCATAACTCAAGCATACTTGCCGAGCATACCACTTCAATATATAAATTTGATCCCATAATAGTTTCCCTTTTGTGTCAAGCGATAATCCCTAAATTATTCACGTTGATCCAACGTTACTCCCATTACCAAATTGAATGGGGTTTTCTCTGGATTATCAAAGTAGTACGTAATATCTGTCACATAACGAGCATCGAGGGTTTGAGGAGGTTCCTCATCTCCATGAGTAGCAAGTACACCTAATTTTTTTGGTATTTCGTGTTCCATATCCATAACTAAAGATAGAGAACAACTAAGAACAACAAATAAAAATTACTTAGTGATAAAGAAAACAAGCACACACGAGAATATTCACCCCACGCTATTGCTCCCCGGCAACGGCGCCAGAAAAAAGGTCTTGATAACCCACAAGTATAGGGGATCAATTGTAGCCTCTTTCGATAAGTAAGAGTGTCGAACCCAACGATGAGCTAAAGGTAGAACAAATATTCCCTCAAGTTCTATCGACCACCGATACAACTCTACGCACGCTTGACGTTCGCTTTACCTAGAACAAGTATGAAACTAGAAGTACTTTGTAGGTGTTGTTGGATAGGTTTGCAAGAAAATAAAGAGCGCGTAAATAAAAACTAGGGGCTGTTTAGATGAAGACACAACTAAGTTACTTTTAGTCACGAGAAAGTTATTTGTCCCTAGGCAATCGATAACTAGACCGGTAATCATTATTGTAATTTTATTTGAGGGAGAGGCATAATCTAACATACTTTCTCTACTTGGATCATATGCACTTATGATTGGAACTCTAGCAAGCATCCACAACTACTAAAGATCATTAAGGTAAAACCCAACCATAGCATTAAAGCATCAAGTCCCCTTTATCCCATACGCTTGGAACTCTAGCAAGCATCCACAACTACTAAAGATCATTAAGGTAAAACCCAACCATAGCATTAAAGCATCAAGTCCCCTTTATCCCATACGCAAACAACCTACTTACTCGGGTCTATGCTTCTGTCACTCACGCCACCCACCATTGGCAAATAATGAACATATTGCAAACCCTACAGCGGGAATCCCTCACGCTTTCGCGACACGGAGAGCACCATAGGACAGCACCAATAATAAAACATGCAACTCAAACCAATCTTGATCATCAAATAGCCCATAGGACAAAACGGATCTACTCAAACATCATAGGATAGCCATACATCATTGGGAAATAATATATAGCGTTGAGCACCATTTTTAAGTAGAGATTACAGCGGGTAAGAGAGAGGTTACACCGCTGCATAGAGGGGGGAAGAGTTGGTGATGATGGCGGTGAAGTTGTTGGTGAAGATTGCGGTGACGATGATGGCCACGGCAGCGTTCCGGCGCCACCGGAAAAGAAGGGGAGAGGGGGGCCCTTCGTCTTCTTCTTCCTTGACCTCCTTGATGTCTACTACGTAACCTTCTCCTTGTAGACATTGTTGGGCCTCCAAGTGCAGAGGTTTGTAGGACAGTAGCAAATTTCCCTCAAGTGGATGACCTAAGGTTTATCAATCCGTGGGAGGCGTCGGATGAAGATGGTCTCTCTCAAACAACCCTGCAACCAAATAACAAAGAGTCTCTTGTGTCCCCAACACACCCAATACAATGGTAAATTGTATAGGTGCACTAGTTCGGCAAAGAGATAGTGATACAAGTGCAATATGGATGGTAGATATAGGTTTTTGTAATCTGAAAATATAAAAACAGCAAGGTAACTAATGATAAAAGTGAGCGTAAACGGTATTGCAAAGCTAGGAAACAAGGCCTAGGGTTCATACTTTCACTAGTGCAAGTTCTCTCAACAATAATAACATAGTTGGATCATATAACTATCCCTCAACATGCAACAAAGAGTCACTCCAAAGTCACTAATAGCGGAGAACAAACGAAGAGATTATGGTAGGGTACGAAACCACCTCAAAGTTATTCTTTCCGATCAATCCATTGGGCTATTCCTATAAGTGTCACAAACAGCCCTAGAGTTCGTAGTAAAATAACACCTTAAGACACACATCAACCAAAACCCTAATGTCACCTAGATACTCCAATGTCACCTCAAGTATCCGGGTATGATTATACGATATGCATCACATAATCTCAGATTCATCTACTCAACCAACACATAGAACCTCAAAGAGTGCCCCAAAGTTTCTACCGGAGAATCAAGACGAAAACGTGTGCCAACCCCTATGCATAGGTTCATGGGCGGAACCCGCAATTGATCACCAAAACATACATCAAGTGAATCACGTGATATCCCATTGTCACCACAGATACGCACGCAAGACATACATCAAGTGTTCTCAAATCATTAAAGACTCAATCCGATAAGATTACTTCAAAGGGAAAACTCAATCCATTACAAGAGAGTAGCTGGGGAGAAGCAACATAAGATCCAACTATAATAGCAAAGCTCGCGATACATCAAGATCGTGCCAAATCAAGAACACGAGAGATCGATCAAACACATAGCTACTGGTACATACCCTCAGCCCCGAGGGTGAACTACTCCCTCCTCGTCATGGAGAGCGCCGGGATGATGAAGATGGCCACCGGTGAGGCTTCCCCCCTCCGGCGGGGTGCCGGAACAGGGTCCCGATTGGTTTTTGGTGGCTACAGAGGCTTGCGGCGGCGGGACTCCCGATCTATTCTATTCCCCAAAGGTTTTAGGGTATATGGATATATATAGGCGGAAGAAATACGTCAGGGGAGCCACGAGGGGCCCACGAGGGTGGAGGGCGCGCCCAGGGGGGTGGGCGCGCCCCCCTGCCTCGTGCCTTCCTCGTTGCTTTCTTGACGTGGACTCCAAGTCCCCCGGATTGCTTTCTTTCCAAAAATAAATTCTCCAGAAGGTTTCATTCCGTTTCGACTCCGTTTGATATTCCTTTTCCGCGAAACACTGAAACAAGGGAAAAAACAGGAACTGGCACTGGGCTCTGGGTTAATAGGTTAGTCCCAAAAATAATATAAAAGTGTTTAATAAAGCCCATAAACATCCAAAACAGATAATATAATAGCTTGGAACAATCAAAAATTATAGATACGTTGGAGACGTATCAGCATCCCCAAGCTTAATTCCTGCTCGTCCTCGAGTAGGTAAATGATAAAAACAGAATTTTTTATGTGGAATGCTACCTAACATACTTATCCATGTAATTCTCTTTATTGTGGCATGAGTGTTCAGATCCATAAGATTCAAGACAAAAGTTTAATATTGACATAAAAATAATAATACTTCAAGCATACTAACTAAGAAATTATGTCTTCTCAAAATAACATGGCCAAAGCAAGCTATCCCTACAAAATCATATAGTCTGGCTGTGCTCTATCTTCATCACACAAAATATTTAAATCATGCACAACCCGATGACAAGCCAAGCAATTGTTTCATACTTTTGATGTTCTCAAACTTTTTCAATCTTCACGCAATACATGAGCGTGAGCCATGGACATAGCACTATAGGTGGAATAGAAGGGTGGTTGTGGAGAAGACAAAAAAGGAGAAGATAGTCTCACATCAACTAGGCGTATCAACGGGCTATGGAGATGCCCGTCAATATATATCAATGTGAGTGAGTAGGGATTGCCATGCAACGGACGCACTAGATCTATAAGTGTATGAAAGCTCAACAAAAGAAACTAAGTGGGTGTGCATCCAACTCGCTTGCTCACGAAGACCTAGGGCATTTTGAGGAAGCCCATGATTGGAATATACAAGCCAAGTTATATAATGAAAGATTCCCACTAGTATATGAAAGTGACAACATAGGAGACTCTATCATGAAGATCATGGTGCTACTTTGAAGCACAAGTGTGGTAAAAGGATAGTAGCATTGTCCCTTCTCTCTTTTTCTCTCTTTTTTTTATTTGGGCCTTTTCTCTCTCTTTTTTATGGCCTCTTTTTTTCTCTTTTTTTTCGTCCGGAGTCTCATCCCGACTTGTGGGGGAATCATAGTCTCCATCATCCTTTCCTCACTGGGACAATGCTCTAATAATGATGATCATCACACTTTTATTTTATTACAACTCAAGAATTACAAGTCAATACTTAGAACAACAATATGATTCTATGTGAATGCCTCCGGTGGTGTACCGGGATATGCAATGACTCATGAGTGACATGTATGAAAGAATTATGAACGGTGGCTTTTCCACAAATACAATGTCAAGTACATGATCATGCAAATCAATATGACAATGATGGAGCGTGTCATAATAAACAGAATGGTGGAAAGTTGCATGGCAATATATCTCAGAATGGCTATGGAAATGCCATAATAGGTAGGTATGGTGGCTGTTTTGAGGAAGATATATGGTGGGTGTATGATACCGGCGAAAAGTGCGCGGTATTAGAGCGGCTAGCAATGGTGGGAGGAAGAGAGTGCGTATAATCCATGGACTCAACATTAGTCATAAAGAACTCACATACTTATTGCAAAAATATATTACTTATCGAAACAAAGTACTACGCGCATGCTCCTAGGGGGATAGATTGGTAGGAAAAGACCATCACTTGTCCCCGACCGCCACTCATCAGGAAGACAATCAATAAATAAATCATGCTCCGACTTCATCACATAACGGTTCACCATACGTGCATGCTACGGGAATCATAAACTTTAGAACAAGTATTTCTCAAATTCACAACTACTCAACTAGCATGACTCTAATATCACCATCTTCATATCTCAAAACAATTATCAAGTATCAAACTTCTCATAGTATTCAATGCACTTTATATGAAAGTTCTTATTATACCCATCTTGGATGCCCATCATATTAGGACTAGATTCATAACCAAAGCAAATTACCATGCTGTTTGGGACTCTCAAAATAATGTAAGTGAAGCATGAGAGTTCATCTATTTCTTAAAAATAAAACCACCATTGTGCTCTAAAAGATATAAGTGAAGCACTAGAGCAAGCAACAAACTACTCTGAAAGATATAAGTGAAGATCAATGAGTAGTTGAATAATTATGCAACTATGTGAAGACTCTCCCATTTAATAATTTCAGATCTTGGTGTTTTATTCAAACAGCAAGCAAAACAAAATAAAATAAAATGACGCTCCAAGCAAAACACATATCATGTGGTGAATAAAAATATAGCTCCAAGTAAAGTTACCGATGAATGAAGACGAAAGAGGGGATGCCATCCGGGGCATCCCCAAGCTTAGGCTCTTGGCTGTCCTTGAATATTACCTTGGGGTGCCTTGGGCATCCCCAAGCTTAGGCTCTTGCCACTCCTTATTCCGTAGTCCATCGAATCTTTACCCAAAACTTGAAAACTTCACAACACAAAACTTAACAGAAAACTCGTAAGCTCCGTTAGCGAAAGAAAACAAAACACCACTTCAAGGTGCTGTAATGAACTCATTATTTATTTATATTGGTGTTAAACCTACTGTATTACAACTTCTCTATGGTTTATAAACTATTTTACTAGCCATAGATTCATCAAAATAAGCAAACAACACATAAAAACAGAATCTGTCAAAAACAGAACAGTCTGTAGTAATCTGTAACTAACGCAAACTTCTGGAACTCCAAAAATTCTACCAAAATAGGAAGACCTAGAAAATTTGTTTATTGATCTTCTGCAATTGGAATAAGTATTTTATCACGTTCTGGTGATTTTAAACAATTGTTTTCGTTAACAGAAAGTTTCTGGAATTTTCAGCAAGATCAAATAACTATCATCCTAGAAGATCCTATAGGTCTTACTTGGAACAAACACTAATTAAAACACAAAACCACATCTAACCAGAGGCTAGATGGATTATTTATTCCTAAATAGAACCAAAAATCAAGAAACTAAAATAAAATTGGGTTGCCTCCCAACAAGCGCTATCGTTTAACGCCCCTAGCTAGGCATGATTATTTCAATGATGCTCACATAAAAGATAAGAATTGAAACATAAGAGAGCATCATGAAGAATATGACTAGAACATTTAAGTCTAACCCACTTCCTATGCATCGGGATTTTGTGAGCAAACAACTTATGAGAACAATAATCAACTTGCATAGAAAGGTAAAACAAGCATAACTTCAAGACTTTGAGCACATAGAGAGGAAACTTGATATTATTGCAATATGTAGAAGCATATGATCCTCTCTCATAATAATTTTCAGGAGCATCATGAATGAATTCAACAATATAACAAGCACCTAAAGCATTCTTTTCATGATCTACTTGCATAGAAATTTTATTACTCTCCACATAAGCAAAATTCTTCTCATCAACAATAGTGGGAGCAAACTCAACAAAATAACTATCATGTGATTGAAAATTAAGATCAAGATGACAGGTTTCATGGTTATCATTATTCTTTAAAGCATACGTGTCATCACAATAATCATCATAGATAGGAGGCATGCTTTTATCATAGTAAATTTGCTCATCAAAGCTTGGGGGACAAAAAATATCATATTCATCAAACATAACATCCCCAAGCTTGTGGCTTTGCATATCATTAGCATCATGGGTATTCAAGGAATTCATACTAACAACATTGCAATCATGCTCATTATTCACATATTTTATGCCAAGCATTCTATGTAATTCTTCTTCTAGAACTTGAGCACAATTTTCCTTTCCATCATACTCACGAAAGATAATAAAAAGATGAAGCGTATGAGACAAACTCAATTCCATTTTTTTGTAGTTTTCTTTTATAAACTAAACTAGTGATAAAACAAGAAACTAAAAGATTCGATTGCAAGATCTAAAGATATACCTTCAAGCACTCACCTCCACGGCAACGGCGCCAGAAAAGAGCTTGATGTCTACTACGTAACCTTCTCCTTGTAGACGTTGTTGGGCCTCCAAGTGCAGAGGTTTGTAGGACAGTAGCAAATTTCCCTCAAGTGGATGAGCTAAGGTTTATCAATCCGTGGGAGGCGTAGGATGAAGATGGCCTCTCTCAAACAACCCTGCAACCAAATAACAAAGAGTCTCTTGTGTCCCCAACACACCCAATACAATGGTAAATTGTACAGGTGCACTAGTTCGGCGAAGAGATGGTGATACATGTGCAATATGGATGGTAGATATAGGTTTTTGTAATCTGAAAATATAAAAACAGCAAGGTAACTAATGATAAAAGTGAGCGTAAACGGTATTGCAAAGCTAGGAAACAAGGCCTAGGGTTCATACTTTCACTAGTGCAAGTTCTCTCAACAATAATAACATAGTTGGATCATATAACTATCCCTCAACATGCAACAAAGAGTCACTCCAAAGTCACTAATAGCGGAGAACAAACAAAGAGATTATGGTAGGGTACGAAACCACCACAAAGTTATTCTTTCCGATCAATCCATTGGGCTATTCCTATAAGTGTCACAAATAGCCCTAGAGTTCGTAGTAAAATAACAACTTAAGACACACATCAACCAAAACCCTAATGTCACCTAGATACTCCAATGTCACCTCAAGTATCCGTGGGTAGGATTATACGATATGCATCACACAATCTCAGATTCATCTACTCAACCAACACATAGAACCTCAAAGAGTGCCCCAAAGTTTCTACCGGAGAATCAAGACGAAAACGTGTGCCAACCCCTATGGATAGGTTCATGGGCGGAACCCGCAAGTTGATCACCAAAACATACATCAAGTGAATCACGTGATATCCCATTGTCACCGCAGATATGCACGGCAAGACATACATCAAGTGTTCTCAAATCATTAAAGACTCAATCCGATAAGATTACTTCAAAGGGAAAACTCAATCCATTACAAGAGAGTAGAGGGGGAGAAGCAACATAAGATCCAACTATAATAGCAAAGCTCGCGATACATCAAGATCGTGCCAAATCATGAACACGAGAGAGAGATCAAACAGATAGCTACTGGTACATACCCTCAGCCCCGAGGGTGAACTACTCCCTCCTCGTCATGGAGAGCGCCGGGATGATGAAGATGGCCACCGGTGAGGGTTCCCCCCTCCGGCAGGTTGCCGGAACAGGGTCCCTATTGGTTTTTGGTGGCTACTGAGGCTTCCGGCGGTGGAACTCCCGATCTATTCTGTTCCCCGAAGGTTTTAGGGTACATGGATATATATAGGCGGAAGAAATACGTCAGGGGAGCCACGAGGGGCCCACGAGGGTGGAGGGCGCGCCCAGGGGGTGGGCGCACCCCCTGCCTCGTGACGTCCTCGTTGCTTTCTTGACATGGACTCCAAGTCCCCCGGATTGCTTTCTTTCCAAAAATAACTTCTCCAGAAGGTTTCATTCCATTTTGACTCCGTTTGATATTCCTTTTCCGGGAAACACTGAAACAAGGGAAAAACAGGAACTGGCACTGGGCTCTGGGTTAATAGGTTAGTCCCAAAAATAATATAGAAGTGTTTAATAAAGCCCATAAACATCCAAAACAGATAATATAATAGCATGGAACAATCAAAAATTATAGATACGTTGGAGACGTATCACTCCTCCTTAGATGGGAGAAGGGTTTCCCCTCTGGTCCTTGGCCTCCATGGCGTGGGAGGGGCGAGAGCCCCTCCGAGATTGGATCTGTCTCTCTGTGTTTCTGCCTTCTGTTCTGGTGCCCTTTCACCGTTTCGTATATATATGGAGATCCGTAACTCCGATTGGACTGAAACCTTTGTCGTGATTTTTTTTACCAAAAATTAGCTTTCTTGCGGCCGAAGAAGGGCATCAACTGCCTTACGGGTGGCCCATGAGGGTCAGGGGCGCGCCCAGGGGGCAGGGGTGCCCCCTGCCTCGTGGCCACCTCGGGCACCGTCTCGCGTGGATTTTTCTTCCGGAATTTTCCAAATATTCCAAAAATAAGCTCAGTCCATTTTTATCCCGTTTGGATTCCGTTTGATATGGATATTCTGCGAAACATAAAACATGCAACAAACAGGAACTGGCACTGGGCACTGGATCAATATGTTAGTCCCAAAAATAGTGTAAAAAGTTGCCAAAAAGTATATGAAAGTTGAATAATATTGGCATGGAACAATCAAAAAATATAGATACGACGGAGACGTATCAACCCTCGTATTGAATTGCATCACAGTACTCATCCTTGTATAAAAACTGATTTTTGAGCAATATCTATCCAGTCAAACTATGAAGGAAGGCAACAAGCTTGTCGAAGATAGCAACAACTACATAGTTCCTGTAATGCCAAGAGCGGTCGAGAACTTGACAAATTGCTATCTTTTGTAGACGACAGTCACCATGACCGTAGTTGAATGTACGGTCATAACCGGTGTGCTCAACCTCTGGGCAGTCTGAGATTTTTGGAAGTGGAACCCGGTGACGAGTGTACACATTCACAAGTTCCCACTCGCAGTTGGACCCAATATAAACAACCCAATCTCCATTTGCGCCTGCCCAAGCCTTACCCTCAAGCGATGGCATCTTAACATCACACGTATCATTATCAAGCGGCACCAACTTCCACAAGGCGAGTCCTCCGTCGTCCGCGCGCCAGTGAGCAGGGTCACGGTGAAGAAGATAAGGGAGATCAAACCGCTCCTGGACCCTTGGGTTCGTTGTAATGATGTTATTAGTTGAGTCAAGAATGGTCTTGAACGAACCTGCCATGCTAGCCGAGGTTATGACGTCGCACCGATCAATGAGTTCCTCCACCACATCATCATTCAGATCGGGGCAAGAATAAGGGGGTCGTTTCTGGTCTGTTCCCTCCATGGAGAAGACGATCGAACAATGGCGGAAGGAAGGGTGAAGGCAAATGGTGGAGGGAGGAAGAGCGTGCGACAGCAGTTCCAAATCGAGAGGGAAAGGTGATGAGTCGGTGGACGGTTGCCACGATACACGAAGAGGCGCCCCGACCTACATAAACATCCGTTCGGAAATTGTACGAAAGGACTAGCCGTCGTCTCACTGACATGTGGGAATGGGACCACATGTCAACGAAGAGGCTAGTGGGGAGCGGACGGTTGCCACAGAGGTCACACACTGACGACAAGGCCGTCCTGTCAGACCTAGCGCCCACGCGGGATGGCTTCCGTCCCCCACACGAGCGAAGCCACTTGGCACCCCCACACGGTTGGTCCGCCATGCCGCTAGGCCAACTCCAGCGTGTGCAGCTCAGACGCGCGCTCGCTCAGCCCCCTTTCCCTCGACGCCCCGGAGCTACCCAACCACGGCTACGTGTTTTGCGCACCCAGCGGCCGGATTTGGAGCGGATCCGGTCGGGCTTGAGCTCGCCCGGTTCTTGGAGGCCGCGCCATGGACTGGCCGGGCACCGGGCCGGAAGGCCCCGGCAAGGCTGCAGGGCCACATGCAGGTACTGACTCCTCCTCTAGCCGCTCGGATCTACACCGTCAGTGGTCCACCGGCAGATACATGAATGGCGGTCGCCGGGCTCGGTGCTGGCCCAAAAGCTCGTCGGTGCACCGTTGCCACTCATTACATGCGATGACTGCCCAAAGAAGGTCTTGCGCCGCGTGTCTACAACGCCGGAACATCCCGGATGGGTGTTCATCAAGTGCTCAGTCGATGGGGTATGTGCTACTTTAGCTTCAGTTGTGCTCTTGGATTAGACTTGTTGTGCTAACTTAAAATTTTGTTGTGTAGAATGGATGCACGTTTTGGTATTGGGAAGAAGAGTACATCGATATATTGATAGAGCGCAATTTAGTAGATGTTGTAGCACTTTTAGCTAGAATAGAGGCTAGAGATGACACTAGTGCACTTGTTGATAGAATAGAGGCTAGACATGAGACTAGATGCGAGGAAGCAACGTCTACTTCTTTACACTCGGAGAAGAGAGAAGCACGCAAGATCGAGCCTCTGTAGATCAATAATGAATGCATCAAGAAGGCACTAATCCAACTTACAGGAGCAGTTATGGAAGTTGGATATCTTCTGAAATGTATTCTTGTGGTTCTTGTTTTCTTTGGTCTTGCTTTTCTAGTCAAATTTTGGTGATGTATTTCCATGTACCAAAAATCAATGATGAGAAAAAGATATGTGTTTGCAAAGAAAAATGTACGCGGCCTTGATGCGTCCGCGCGTTGGGCGCACGGCCACCGCATCCAAGAAATGGCCCGGACACGACCCCATTACCCTACCCAAACAGACAGAATCCGGGCAAAACGGAGGTCCGTTTGGGGTCGTGCGTTGGAGTTGGCCTTACAAGTGGGACCGCAGTTGAGGAAACCGACTATCGGCAAACCCCCACCTCGCCCGCCGCGCGATGGCTGATTTAGAGAAACGACGAGGTTGAAGAGATAGCTGTAGCACGAACTCCAAGAAATATGGTGTGAGATGGAAGTGGTGTTGGTGGCATGTGCCGTACTCCTGGACGTGAATGCTTGTTCTGGCCCATGCCACCCTACTAGTACTCCAAGTAGTAGTATCGAGGATTTGAGGTGCTGGTTACGTACAGCGAACACATTAACATATGGCCCACTGTGGCCAAATTTCCTGGAGTCTGTGCTAGGTTAAAAAGTGTTCTTTGTGAGGGTGGGTGGCTGGTCTCAAGTTTAAAACTTGTTGTATTACGTATGTAGACATAGAGATAGTGCAGCATGTGAAGCTAGTACAAATAGTGTACTATTGTTGATTGGCCTCATCCGATAACCTGTTACAATGCACGTACAATTATGTATTCGGAAAATATTTTTTTGCCTCATCGCCGCACCCATTTAGAGAAGCGACTCGAAAGCCATTCATAAATTCAGTAAGTTTATCACAGGCATATCATTTTATTACATACAACAGGTCGTCAACCCACAACGACAACGAGGATACATTATAAATACTAAAGTTTACATCACACAACAAATAACAAGCAATGAAATGAACATCAACTCAACCAATCCTCAGTGTTGGAAACGCTTGCTTTGAACCACAAGTGATTCTCTGGGAAGGGCCAGCTACTGTCAATCTCGAGACCAACGCAGGACTGATCATCCAGGCTGAAGCGGCCTACTATATCATGACCAGGGTAGGGAACCACCGCAATGTCCGAGGTATAGATACAGTTGCTTCTCATAAATGGTAGTAACGTTGTGTCAACAGCAGTTGGATCCCCTTTCACCATCATTGGATAGTTTCGTCCAAGGAAGAGCGGTTATTCTCCAAGACAATCAATAATGTACCAGGGAGAATGTGTTGGCGCTAGCACACTAGTATCCATCCCGAATACCATGCAACGGGTGTTGGAATAGGTCCGGAGAGTGCGACCATGGGAGACAACACCTGCTTCCTTAGAAGTAACATCAGCAGTGGGTTGTATACAGACAAGATGGGGTGATCCATCGAAATAAGTTGCCAGGCGCCACTGAGTATATGGGCCCTCCTCGTCCTCATGCTCGTGATCATCACCATCGTCATCTCCCCCTTGGTTATAAATTTTTTCAAGTATAGGTGGTGGAATGTTCACATGACCTTGGAAACACAAGAAGAAGGTTAATTAGTAAAGGGAAACTTGCTAACTCGCATGCATGTGGATGAAACAATTATAATTAAAGTGGAAGACAAACGTACCGAAACTACGACGATCCCATGCAAAAACAGTGCCACGAGTGGTGGCAGCAAACACAAGACCCTCGTATTGAATTGCATCACAGTACACATCCGTATATAGAAACTGATTTTTGAGCAATATCCATCAAGTCGAACCATGAAGGACGACAACAAGCTTGTCGAAGATAGCAACAACTCCATAGTTCCTGTAATGCCAAGAGCGGTTGGGAACTCGACAAATTGCTATCTTCCGTAGAAGACAGTCACCATGATCGTATTTGAACATGCGTAGAATACCGGTGTGCTCAACCTCTGGGCAGTCTGAGATTTTTGGAAGTGGAACCCGGTGACGAGTGTACACATTCACAAGTTCCCACTCGCAGTTGGACCCAATATAAACAGCCCAATCTCCATTTGCGCCTGCCCAAGCCTTACCCTCAAGCGATGGCATCTTAACATCACACGTATCATTATCAAGCGGCACCAACTTCCACAAGGCGAGTCCTCCGTCGTCCGCGCGCCAGTGAGCAGGGTCACGGTGAAGAAGATAAGGGAGATCAAACCGCTCCTGGACCCTTGGGTTCGTGGTAATGATGTTATTAGTTGAGTCGAGAATGGTCTTGAACGAACCTGCCATGCTAGCCGAGGTGATGACATCGCACCGATCAATAAGTTCCTCCACCACGTCATCTTTCAGATCGGGGCAAGAATAATGTGGTCGTTTCCGGCCTGTTCCCTCCATGGAGAAGATGATCAAACAATGGTAGAAGGAAGGGTGAAGGCAAATGGAGGAGGGAGGAAGAGCGTGCGACAGCATTTCCAAATCGAGAGGGAAAGGTGAAGAGTCGGTGGACGGTTGCCAGTTTGCCACGGTACACGAAGAAACGCCCCGACCTACACGTCCGTTCGGAAATTGTACAAAAGGACTCGCCGTCGTCTCACTGCCATGTTTGAACGGGACCACATGTTAACGAAACATGGTGTGTAATTTCTCGTGCAAAATGCGATCTGGCCGCGTTGGCCCGAGGTGCCGCATTAGTTATCGACCTTTATTTTTTTAACATACAATCTGAGTGGATAGCTCCTATGGTCATCACACGTGAGCGGATATATAGGTGGGCTAGGTGGGCAGGCGGCAACAATCTAAGTGCTAAAAGAGTTGATCCAATGCTTGGTTTTGTTTGGATTTTCCAACTATGACCATTGGATAGAGTGAATCAATGGCTTACGTTCAAAATTATTCTCATACTATAGAATGGTATAGGAAAATGGAGAGATTTGGTTGATTTTATATCGCTGAATAATATAAAATATTACGAGTGCAGACGCTCCACCGCGAGGTTTGTTGCTCCTTCTTGGTCGTCGGGACTCTATGTTCTTCCACTCTTTCGTTTAAGACATGAGCTTTGTTCATCCTTTTGCCGACACGCGGGACATCTATATACCTCCATTTTAAAAATCATACTATATGCCTCCATGAAACGCGGGACATCTAGCATCAAGGTGGCGTGTCATGCAAGAAAATGGAGATATGCAGTGCGTAAGTGAGTCATGCACTTCTATGGCACCTAGTACTACGCAATATTTTTTCTCCTCGATGGCACGTGAATAGTGCACGTACTCAATGACAAAGCACGGGATGGTAGCCATGGAAATGGTCGGCCCTTTTTGAAGAGAGTACTAACAAATACGTAACTTTGATGTGTCCCGTCAACTCGCGGAACGACGAGAAGCTTGCTTACTACGCCTTCTCCCTCACCAACGCGTGCGCGGTGGCTCGCAGCATGAGGAGAAACTTTTGCTTACAAGCGGTGGACGTGCAGCAGTTCATTTCGTGTCAGATTGCCATAAGTACTACTGTAGTACCATCATTATTATTCGACTTCCGGAAGAGGAGAAGAGCCAAGCGCAAGGTCACCTACTAACCTAGTACAGTACGTAGCCAAAGCTGGTCCACCTTTTTAGAGCATGGTTAATTAATATAGGCGGCTCTTGCAGCGGCACATCATTTAGAGCAAGTACTCTCTTCGTAGGAACAAAGGAAGTGAAACAAAAGTTGGAGTGGATGCTAGATTGCCAACTAAAACATGATTACATAGGAAAAAAATCCTATAGCATTCTATCCTATGAATCAAACGACCAATGTAGGAAAATTATGGGGGGGTCTCTCCAAAAGTGTTCCTCGTCTCGCACCTAGCATCACGGTGGTCGAACTTGGAGTCATTCATCTGGTACATGTTGCACCTCAGATCTGGACACAGGGTGACGCGACCTCTCACTTCTTCCACCATTTGAAGCGGCGCGCCGGTGGAGGGCTAGCATACTCCAATATTAGGTTGGCTCTATGTGATGTGGCAACTTCATATACTAACTGGATGCTGGCTATACTACTACGGTACTCACACTCCAAGAAGTGACTCGAAAACCATTCATAAATTGAATCTATGACATGCATTCGCAAATGTACCATTCACTACATAGAACAAGTCATCAACACACAATGACAACGAGGATACATGTTGGATTATAGATTATTTCCAACAAAACATTCTAGTAAATACTGAAGTTTTCATCACACAACAAATAACAAGCAATGAAATGAACTTCAACTCAACCAATCCTCGGCGTTGGAAACGCTTGCTTTGAAACATAGGTGCTCTGGGAAGGGCCAGCTATTGTCAATATCGAGAGGAACGCAAGACTGATCATCCAGGCTGAAGCGGCATATATCAGGACCAGGGTAGGGAACCACCGCAATGTCCGAGGTATAGATATAGTTGCTTCTCATAAATTATAGTAACGTTGTGTCAACAGCAGCTGGATCGCCTTTCACCATCATTGGATAGTTTGGTCCAAGGAAGAGCGAGTTTTCTCCAAGACTATAAATACTGAACCAGGGAGAAGGTGTTGGCGCTAGCACACTAGTATCCATCTCGAATACCCTGCAACGGGTGTTGGAATAGGTCCGGAGATGGCGACCATGGGAGACAACACGTGCTCCCTCAGTAGTAACAATCTCAGTGCAGTGTATACAGACAAGAAGAGGTGATCCATCGGAATTAGTTGCCAGGCGCCACTGAGTATATAAGTTCTGCTCGTCCTCATGCTCATGATCATCACCATCGTCATCTCCCCCTTGGTTATAAATTTTTTCAAGTATAGGTGGTGGAATGTTCACAGGACCTTGGAAACACAAGAATGTTAATTAGTAAAGGGAAACTTGCTAACCCGCATGCATGTGGATGAAACAATTATAATTATGCTAGAAGACAAACGTACCGAAACTACGAGGATCCCATGCAAAAACAGTGCCACGAGTGGTGGCAGCAAACACAAGATCCTCGTATTCAATTGCATCACAGTACTCATCCGTGTACAAAAACTGATTTTTGAGCAATATCCATGGACGAACCATGGAATCAGTAACGATGGCAACAAGCTTGTTGAAGATAGCAACAACTTCATAGTTATCGTAATTCCAAGAGCAGTTGGGAACTCGACAAATTGCTATCTTCCGTAGACGACAACCACCATGATTGTATTTGAACATACGTAGATCATCTGTGTGCTCAACCTCAGGGCACTCTGAGATTTTTGGAACTAGAATCCACTGACGAGTGTACACATTCACAAGTTCCCACTCGCAATTGTACCCAATATAAACAACCCAATCTCCATTTGCGCCAACCCAGGCCTTACCCTTAAGCAATGGCATCTTGACATCACACATATCGTTATCAAGCGGCATCAACTTGCACAAGGCGAGGCCTCCGTCGTCCGCGCCCATGCGAACAGGCTTATAGAGAAGAAGATAAGGGAGATCAAACTGCTCCTGGACCCTTGAGTTCCTTGTAATGATGTTATTAGTTGAGTCGAGAATGGTCTTGAACGAACCTGGCATGCTAGCCGAGGTGATGACGTCGCACTGATCAATGAGTTCCTCCACCACGTCATCTTTCAGATCGGGGCAAGAATAACGGGGTCGTTTCTAGCTTGTTCCCTCCATGGAGAAGACGATTGAACAATGGCAGAAGGAAGGGTGAAGGAAAATGGAGGAGGGAGGAAGAGCGTGCGACAGCAGTTCCAAATCAAGAGGGGAAAGCGAAGAGGCGGTGGACGGTTGCCACGGTACACGAAGAGGCGCCCCGGCCTACATAGACGTCCGTTCGGAAATTGTACAAAAGGACTCACCGTCGTCTCACTGACATGTTGGAACAGGACCACATGTCAAGGAAACATGGTGTGTCATTTCTCGTGCAAAATGCAATCTGGCTGCGTTGGCCCGAAGTGCCGCATTATTTCTCGACTTTATTTTTTTAATGGCGTGCCATTCAGTTTTGAAGCACGACTAACTGGTACTGTATGCAGAGAAAATATAAACTACTCTACCACTACTCCACCTCCAGTACTAGTAGTACAAAAAAGATATATAGGCTGGAGCTTCAGCGCTTTCTTGCTAAGGGCTGCCCACTTGCTTCTCACACTATCACCCTCTCTCCAGATCTAAAAAGATGGCCTCTCTCTCCCTCCTCACCGGTGGCCACAGATCCGCCGGGGAAGAAAAGGACGTGCAGCGTTGATGCACTCCTCGTCGGCGAGCGAGGTCACGCACTAACGACAAGGCCGTCCTCTCAGACCTAGAGCCCGCGCGGGATGGCCTCCATCCCCAAGCTCGCTGCCCTAGTGTGTGCGGAGGACGACGACCATGAGCGAAGCCACTTCCCGCCGACCCTCAGGTATGCTACCTCTTTTCGAACCATACCCTTGTTCTATTTCCCCATCTGCCACATCGTTGCATGTGGATCTTTTTCCACTCCACCATCTTCCCAACTTGCTATCCTCTGCTCTGCTGGTCATGCAGACGAAAACCTTAATTTGCACTATTAAAGGAAACCCTACTTCATGCAAACTAATCCATGTCTGGGTTGAATAAGGAAAGGAAGGGAGACTGTGCTGTCCAAGAGAGTAGGCATCAAACCCGCATCTAGGTTGAAAAGGGGAAAATCAGTAGCTAAGGAACGAGGCTCGTGTCTCTTGGTTGAAGAAGGGTAGAAAGGCATGACAACGCAATAGAGAATGACCAGGTCGATCGGTTTGTTGTTCTCACATAGGAAAAAGGTGGCTAAAGAGAACAAAAATGGGACGTAATCCACATATGCTGCCTGGATAGTTGTTGCTCTGGGCAACCATACCTCCCTCACCACTCTATGCGTCCGTGGAGGCACATCGTACTGCTGCGCCCACTGTCTGAATGGGCCTCACATGCTCTTATTGCCACTTTTTTGCTGTTAGTATAACGCCAGCAGTCAAGTCAAGCAATGCTACTGCTAAAGTGATGCCACATTTAACTAATGTCGCACTCAGTCTAATGCCACCGATAAATTTAAGCAATGCCATTTAATGTCACTTGATTATTTCAGGGTTAGCTGTTGATTGTGGATGTATTAAAGATTTTTCAGCTAAGGCATTCTAATGTTGTTGCACAGCCAGTATACCAACGATGAATCTTGTTACTACCTTCAGATTTTTGCACTGTTAATGCTCGATTTTAGTGGAACTGCACAAAAAGTCCAAATGGTTCAACATTAGGAGCATGTTTTCTTTCAAACCTTTATATCCAATTGGTGGCACTATGAGCTGTTCATTACGAAGGTACATGGTTTTCTACTATCTTGCTACTCTTTTTGTACTGTCATTAGATACTAATACTAGTGGTTTGCGTGTAAATTTATTGGCAGGGTGGACCTACGTTGGAGGTGCAGGACAGGATTCAATGATTGGATGCTCAATTTCGGTTGTATCGATTTCACCTCTTCCATCACTGCGAACATGCATATCCTTGGTCTGATGAAGAATAGGCACTATATTTCTGCTCTGAACCAGCAAATCAATTCAGTATGAAACTGTCCAGGGCAAAACATGACTGTATCAAATTGTCAAGTGCAAAACATGACATATGCTAAGCGGAAGAGATGTGTTTAAACCGAAAATACAAGGTGGGGTATATGTTTACTAGCTGCTTGATATTTGTGCAGACAGAGATGTCTGCCCGTTGCTATTTGGCAAACAAACAAAGTGACCGCAATTTTGGTTGAACTACACAAGAGAATAGTATAGTCACTGCATGCAGTGCCATTTGAAAATAGACACAGAAAGGTTGGATAGTCACTTCATGGACTGCAGAAAAGTAGTATTGTACTATTTATTGGCCAACACTAGGTGCTTCTTGCTTTGGTCTGATTATACAATGGGCATCATTTTGCCTAAGTTAAAGTTTGTATTCCGAAAATAGTCTCGCCGTGTGATCGAGAGAAGACCAAATCATATTGCAGTGGATGTTCCTCCATCATGTGTGGTTCATCTTCATGGTTCCAGCTGTTGGTGAAACCACTTACGTTTGCAAGAGGAATTGTAGACTTCACAAACAAATTTGTCTTTCAGTCTGTACTGAATGTTGGCCAAGAGAAGCATCCATGATAGTAGGAAGAACATATATTTTTTCTAGATCTTTGCTTTTGGAGCTACATATTTGTATATGATCTGTGAATCATTGAGATGCATTAACATGTTGATCTTATGTGTGGGAATCGTACTAGTTGGTTTTGAATTTGGGCTACTAATGTGAACATATTACAATGCCAGGCCTGTGAGTCTCGTGTGAACATTTCGAACGGATCGGCTCTTACTGTTGTGCACAGCATGATCCTTATTTCTTTGTTCTCAGTGTTTACAAGTTACTAACAGTTCCTTATTTCTGTTCGCTCAGTGTTTACAAGTAACTGATCGATCACTAGCTAGCCTACTAATGCGCTCCTGGCAGTTTTAGTTGCGACGCAAGATCCGAAGTGGCAGTTTTTTGAATAAAAATGCCTACCTCTGAAGAAATTGACAAGCTGCTCTGAAGAAAATGCCATGCGAATCTGAAGAAACTGCCAGCAAAAACGTTCGCAAATGCCCTATCTCCCAACTAACGTTCATCAGCTAATGCGATCGTACACGTACACCATCCGACCTACTCGATCCTACACGTACACTATCCGACCTACTCGATCCTACACGGATAAATAGCGGATCACGCGCGTACTACCTCCTTTTCGGTTTGCAAGGCTCAATTCAAGAAACGATCTACTCGATCCTACACGAATAAATAGCGGATCATGTACGTACTAGTACCTCCTTTCTGGTTTGCAGGGCTTAATTCAAAAATCTCACCAACCAAGGTACTCCCTCCGTCCGGGTTTATTAGTCCCGTGAGCCAAAGCAGCAAAACCAAGGCATGGCAATAATTAACTGCATAAAGAAGTTTAAGCCAAATTAATTCCAGCGATTTAAGTGGCTGCATGTGTGCCCTCGGCTACGACTCGTTGCATGCTTCTCCGCGTACTAGCTGCGAGCGATTCTGAGTGGCTGCATGCAGCTGGCCATAATTAACGCAGCTAACTGATGCGAAAAAAGATGCGCTTTAATTGTTGCGGGCCTTTTAAATTCGTGGAATCATTTTTGACAAGGAGGAAGTACCTCATCTGGATGATTCGAGTGCACTCGTTTGACTGTCATGCCAGCGTGCGACCCAGCACGGACGGGACACACCACTGACGGGACGGGACGGCACAGTCAGAATTTCAGTTTTTCTAGTTTTCCACGGCAAGCTGGCGCGCTAAGCCATGCCTGCTTATGCATTGAATTCCGATGACCGCGATGACTGTCGCGTTTCCCGCGACATGCTAGTTCGCCTACCTTCCACCTATAATTACTGTTTCCCGGGCTTCTCCGGTGGCACCATCACCCAACTCTCCCTATCCTCATAAGCCCCCACCGGCCCGACGTCGCTCGCCACTTATCCTCGCTCTCGCCACGTCCGCCATGCCCCCGCCCGTCCGTGATAGGCGACGCCGGAGGCGATCACCGCCGGAACTAGTGTTCGGTTTTTCACCGGAAGGCAGACGGAGGGAGGAGGCATTCTATCGGTCTTTAGATGGCAATGTGGAGTATGAGGAGTTGTTGGAGTGCGACTGCCTGGCAGAGGAGCAGCATATTGCCGATTTTCCCCCAGCGGGACATGGAGCAGCAGCACACCGACGCTCTGAGTCGCGAGCAGAGCGCCCGCAACTGGGCCGACTACATGGAGGCCAGTGCCCAGCAAATAGCCCTAGAGGCTGTCGGGCACGCACGCGTTCGCGACGCCGAATTTTACTACAAGCTCGTCAAGTGGGTTTCCCGCTTAGAAGTCGAAGCTTCGGTGGACCACGCTGGCATGGAAAGGGCCAACGCGCGCGAGCAACGCGCCCTATCGCACCTCTGGCAAGTCCGAGGCAAGGCGGAGGACGCCGGTGCCGGCGTTTAGCGTGTGCCGCAGATGGCGGCCGACATCGTCTAGTTAGCTAAGAGTAAGTTAGTACTTGTACACTACTAGAGTATTAGTGGGTGTAGAGAGTTAACTTGGCTATGATGGTTGTCAACGTGGAAGTTCAGTATTCTATATCTGGATCAGACCTGTTACTTTGCTTTGAATGTTGAACTTTCCATTTGAACGTATGGAATGGGCTGTTATTTTTTTAAATGGGTTGTATTTCTCCGCCACGGGTTTAGAGGCTGACTTGTGGGCCTACCAGGTTGACGCGTACACAATCAGGAGATGATTGTACGTGGAGAGGATGACAGCAGGGACCCACCAAGGTCATGGCAGTGCGCAAGCAAGTGCCTCCTTATTTCAAGCCAATAAAAAAGGGGTTTTATCAGTTTTGCCACCAGTTGTATAACACTACTCAGTTTTGCCACTAAAATTTTTAACTACTCAAAAATGCCATTGTTCTGTTGGACACAACCTCAAAAAGACCATTTTTCACCATAATCGTCAGGTCAATGGACGTTGACCGAAGGTAGATGACGAAAATACCCTTATCCCATTTGTCAACTCCCCTTTCTCTCTCTCTTTTGACTTGTGGGCCCATCTGTCAGGGGCGCATGAAAAGAGAAAATTTCGGGGCTTCGAACCCAAAACCACGGCCTGCACATCGCGAGAGATAACCAGCTGAGCTACAGAACTTTTCTATTGTGAAAGGAGATACATCCCTTATATCGTGTAGATGGAGAGGCAGCCGTGAAGCTAGCGTAGGAGCAATGCGCGCGCAGGGTTTTGAACGTGCCGCTGCATCTACGTACTACATGCGGCGTTAAAAACTACAGCTGGCTGGCTGAAGCACTCTCGTAACCGAAAGGGACCTGCAAACTGCAGTGCAGGTGATATACTTTATTGTACAGTGCATGATTCGGAAATAAACGTGACATGCCTGACAGCAGGTTCTCGTGGCCATCACGCAGCTGTTTTTTTTTCTGAGAGCTGATGTAACAGAGTCACCATCTGCATGGGCCATGGATGGCTCATGCTGTTCAGGCCTCACCCAAGCATGCACGGGACGTATGGTACAAAGTGTGTGAGGTATCTCCTTTCACATTAGAAGATTTGTGTAGCTCAGCTGGTTAGGTCTCGCGACGTGCAGGCCGTGGTCTTGGGTTCGAAGCCCCAAACTGCCAATTTTCATTTTCTCTTTTCTGCGCAGATGGGCCCACAAGTCAAAAGAGAGATAAAGGGGAGTTGACAAAGGGATAAGGGTATTTTCGTCATCTACCTTCGGTCAACGTCCATTGACCTGACGATTACGGTGAAAAATGGTCTTTTGAGGTTGTGTCCAACATAACAATGGCATTTTTGAGTAGTTAAAATTTTTAGTGGAAAAACTGAGTAGTGTTATACAACCGGTGGCAAAACCGATAAAAACCCATAAAAATAGCTCCTCCTAATGGATTTCTGACATCTGGGTCCCATGCCATTGTCAACGTAGTCAATAAACGAGAGAATTGCACAATGGGCGGCTGGCACCAGGGACCCAGCAGCTCGCCTAGTTATTTTTTGGGGTTAATTTGATAAATGCCACTCCAAATCTGGTGATTCCCAGAAATGCCACTGCAATTTCCAAACTTTGAAAAATGCCATTTCATGCCATTTCCAGTGGCATTTTTCGAAGTCTAGAGTGGCGTTTTTCAAAGTTTGCAAATTGCAGTGGCGTTTTTCAAAGTTTGCAAAAATTGCAGTGGCATTTTTCAAAGTTTGAAAATTGCAGTGACATTTTTATGAATCGCCAAAATTGGAGTGGCATTTATCTAATTTGTTTTTGAGACGGAAGCAGGGTATCAACTGGGCTGTGCAGGGCACTCTGGCCTGTCTAGACAGCCTTTTCTTTTATGTTTACCACAGACCAGCCCAGTAGTTTTTTTGTTCTTTTTGAAAATGGCTAGCCAGTTTTTTTGTGATTTGTCAAGTAAGTCGCTTTGTCCGGCCTGTTGGGCTGCAAACTTTCAAGACGAGGAGAGCTTCATTCGGCTGGCCGAGAAAATGGCCTATTAGTAATGAGAAATGGGTTGTACATTTTTAAAACACATCAAACCGGCAATTAGTTTCAAATTTATTTTTTTTCATTTTGAGATTTTAAATTGCATTGATTTTTATGCGTGGACAATTTGTTGGATTTTATATTGATATACATTTATTTTTAAAATCAGTTTGAATGTGACTCGAAATTTCGGGATTAAAAACGGTTCGGACCGCACCGAAATATGCAAATTTTTGTATAATTTTTTAACCGTGGCCACAATATGGGCTGTAATGCTAACAAAAAGAATATGGGCTCCAAAAAACCTTAAGAATTAGCAAATGGGCTGTAAATTATCGGAAATAATGGCAGATGGGTTGTATGCTGTTTCCCACAAATTTGAGGATTTCCTAAAAAAGGTTGACGCACAAGCAGTGACTGTTAGATGTCCATCCAACGGCCGTCGTGCTTCTTCAATCTCTACTCTTCCTGCTCCAGGCACTCAAACAAGCGCCGGCGGGACTGCCTGCTCCCTCCTCCCGCGGCCGGCTGTGCTACCGCGCAGGCCTCACCGCCCCACCGTACTCCCATCGCTGGCCTAGCCATCCCTCTACTCACCCACACCTGCTGTTATTCTCCAGCGACGGCAGCCGAACCAGTCAACCCTCGTACTCCCCACCGCGTGGGCAGCCACTGCCGTGTCTTCCCCGGCTCCATGTCGTTCCCTTCGTAGGCCTCGCTGTCATCCACCGCCCTGGTGCTCTCGGCGCGGCGTGGTCAACATGGTCAACGAAAGACATCCATCGGAAGTGGACTGTACGTGGAGAGGCTGACAGTTGGGTCCATGGCCGCACACAAGGAAATGCCTCCTTATTACGCGCAAAATAATGATTCCTCCACCTGACATCTGGGACCCACCGGAAGGGCTCTATATTTCGCGAAAAATGTGTTCCCCCCGCTGACAGCTCGGACCCACCAGCTATATCTTCGCATGCAAGGAAGTGCCTCCTTATTGCGCACAAAAAATGAATACTCCCCCTGCTAGCTAGGACCCAGCATAGTGGGAGGCTAACTTGTGGGCCTACTAAGTTGACGGAGATGGAGGGCTTTGTCAACTTAGTCAATATGAACGATTCTAGCTCCAGTGACCGTACGATGTCCATCCAACGGCCGTACTACTTCTTCAACCTCTAGTCTTCTTGCTCCAGCCGCCCAGAGCAGCGCCGGTCGTGCCGCCTGCTCCTGCCTCACACCGCAGTCGAACCAGTGAACCCTCGTACTCCTCTCCGCGTGGGCTTCCATTACCGCGTCTTCCCCGGCTCCGCGTCGTCACCTTCCTAGGCCTTGCCGTCGTCCACCGCCCTGGTGCTCTCGGCGCGGCGTGGTCAACGTGGTCAAGGAACGACTTCCATCAAAAGTGTGTTGTACGTGGAGAGGCTGACAGCTGGGTCCACGGCCGCAGCAAGGAAGTGCCTCCTTATTACACGCAAAATAATGATTCCTCCACCTGACAGCAGGGACCCACCGGACGGGCCACCATATTTCGCGAAAAACGTTTCCCCTGACTACTGGGACCCACCAGCTACATCTTCACACGCAAGGAAGTGCCTAACAGTCGGGACCCCCCTGATCGAAGCATACATAGCGATGTCATTCTGGTCGCGAACGTGTACGTACATACTGGTCGATGTAGAGGCGCGCACGTGTCGTAGTAGAGGCGCACACATGTAGTAGCAGAGGCGCGCACGTAGCATGTACACATACGTACAACGGACAGGGTGCAAAAAAATAAAAATACGGCCACGTACGTACATACGGGCGGGATCTCGAACGCCTACTCGCGCATACGTACGGCCAGGGCTCATGTACATGGTTGTGGCTGGGTCGGAATGGAGAAACTGCGTCGTCGTCGTGTTCATGGGGAGCCACGGAATGCCTCGTGTTCATCGGGAGGCAACGGAACGCGTGCTGTTCATCGGGAGCAAACCGGCTTGGACGAAACAGGCGATGGAAACGAGGCCTGGCGTACCGCAGAACGGAGGAAACGGCCTTCGGTGGGCTAGTCATCCCTCTACTCACCCACACCTGATGTTATTCTCCGGCGATGGCAGCCGAACCAGTCGACCCTCGTACTCCCCACCGCGTGGGGAGCCACTGCCGTGTCTTTCCTGGCTCCGTGTCGTTCCCTTCGTAGGCCTCGCTGTCATCCACCGCCCTGGTGCTCTCGGCGCGGCGTGGTCAACGTGGTCAACGAACGACATCCATCGGAAGTGGACTGTACGTGGAGAGGCTGACAGCTGGGTCCATGGCCGCACACAAGGAAATGCCTCCATATTACATGCAAAATAATGATTCCTCCACCTG
>NC_057799.1:77757562-77797203 GCF_018294505.1 Triticum aestivum
TCTTCGCATGCAAGGAAGTGCCTCCTTATTGCGCACAAAAAAATGAATACTCCCCCTGCTAGCTAGGACCCAGCATAGTGGGAGGCTGACTTGTGGGCCTACTAAGTTGACGGAGATGGAGGGCTTTGTCAACTTAGTCAATATGAACGATTCTAGCTCCAGTGACCGTACGATGTCCATCCAACGGCCGTAGTGCTTCTTCAACCTCTAGTCTTCTTGCTCCAGCCGCCCAGAGCAGCGCCGGTCGTGCCGCCTGCTCCTGCCTCACACCGCAGCTGAACCAGTGAACCCTCGTACTCCTCTCCGCGTGGGCTTCCATTACCGCGTCTTCCCCGGCTCCGTGTCGTCACCTTCCTAGGCCTTGCCGTTGTCCACTGCCCTAGTGCTCTCGTCGCGGCGTGGTCAACGTGGTCAAGGAACGACTTCCATCAAAAGTGTACTATACGTGGAGAGGCTGACAGCTGAGTCCACGGCCGCAGCAAGGAAGTACCTCCTTATAACGCGCAAATAATGATTCCTCCACCTGACAGCAGGGACCCACCGGACGGGCCACCATATTTCGTGAAAAAAACATTTCCCCCTGACTACTGGGACCCACCAGCTACATCTTCACACGCAAGGAAGTGCCTGATAGTCGGGACCCACCTGGTCGAAGCATACGTAGCGATGTCATTCTGGTCGCGAACTTGTACGTACATACTGGTCGATGTAGAGGCGCGCACGTGTCGTAGTAGAGGCGCACATGTGTAGTAGTAGAGGCGCGCACGTAGCATGTACACATACGTACAACGGACAGGATGCAAAAAAGTAAATACGGCCACATACATACATACGGGCGGGGTCTCGAACGCCTACTCGCGCATACGTATGGCCAGGGCTCGTGTACATGGCTGTGGCTGGGTCGGAATGGAGAAACTGCGTCGTCGTCGTGTTCATGGGGAGCCAACGGAATGCGTCGTGTTCATCGGGAGGCAACGGAACGCGCGCTGTTCATCGGGAGCGAACCGGCTTGGACAAAACAGGCGATGGAAACGAGGCCTGGCGTACCGCAGGACGGAGGAAACGGCCTTGTGTTCGACCGGCCACGGTGGAAACGGGATCATGTTCATCGGGAGGGGTCTGGCGTACCGCAAAACGGAGGAAACGGACCTCCTACGGTCGAAACGGGGTCCTGTTGATCGGGAGGGGTGTGGCGTACCGCAAAACGGAGGAAACGGACTTGTGTTGGAGCGCTACGGTCAAAACGGGGGTCCTATTCATCGGGAGGGGTGTGGCGTACCGCAAAACGGGACTCCACGGGATACTGTTCATCTCCACCGTCGACTGCCTCCACGGGCTACTGTTCATCCACCGTCGACCTCCTCCAGCCTCCACCTGCGACTGTTCATCCACGGGCTCCTGTTCATCCAGCCTCCACCGGCTACTGTTCAACTAGCCCTCTCCACGGGGTCTTGTTCAACTACCCCTCCACGGGTTACAGTTCATCCAGCCCTCCACCGGCTACTGTTCAACCATCCCTCCACCGGCTACTGTTCAACCAGCCCTCCACGGGGTCTTGTTCATCCAGCCCACTACGGGGTCCTGTTCATCCACCGGCTCAATCGATCGGGGTACTGTTCATCCAGCGGCAACGGCCTCTACTACCACGGGGCCCTATTCATCCAACCCCCCACCGGGAACTGTTCATCCAAACCCCCTCAACAACGCTCACTGTTCATCCAGGGAAGGAGGCAGCAGTGTTCAATCGGCTTCAGTTAGTAGCAGTAGCGAAGGAATCACTCGGGTTCAGTTAATAGCAAGGGATCGATCGATCGCTCGGGTTCAGTAACGCGTAGCCTGCAGTGCAATCGCTCGGGTTCAGTTAGAGCCCAACGCCTCACTCGTGTTCAGTTAAAGTCCAACGCCTCGCACACACGCGTGTACATGCGAGAGAAACGCGCATCGCTCGGCCCCCGACCAGCCACCGTAACCGGGAACTCCCCAATATTTTCCTCGCCCTCGCTTCTACCACGGTTTTTTCCGTCATGGACGGGCCAAAGAATGTCATGCAGCTGCGCCTCCGGCGCGCCCAGGATGAAAAGCCCATTTTCTGTCATGATTTTTGTCATAAAAATAGGACCCCACCACATCTATGATGATACCGAGTTTTCTCACAATTATTGTCATAGAAGTGTCATAAGTATGACAGAAAAAAATTTCGTTCGGCCCAAAATGTCACGGATGTGTCTTTTTTTTGTAGTGTATGTGTTCGATATTTTGATAGTATTTATGTTGTGATTCCCTTAGTGGTGTCATGTGAACGTAGACTACATGACACTTCACCATATATGGGCCTAAGGGAATGCATTGTGGACTAGCAATTAGATGGTGGGTTGCGAGAGTGACAGAAACTTAAACCCCAGTTTATGCGCTATTCCGTAAGGGACCGATTGGATCCTAAAGTTTAATGCTATGGTTAGAATTTATTCTTAATACTTTTCTCGTTGTTGCGGATGCTTGCGGGAGGGTTAATCATAAGTAGGAGGTTTGTTCAAGTAAGAACAGCACCTAAGCACTGGTCCACCCACATATCAAATTATCAAATTAGCGAACGCAAATCAAACCAACATGATGAAAGTGACTAGATGAAATTCCCGTGTACCCTCAAGAACACTTTGCTTATTATAAGAAACCGTTTTGGCCTGTCCTTTTCCTAAAAAGGATTGGGATACCTTTCCGCATACTTGTTACTATTATAGTTATTTGCTCGTTACAAATTATCTTGCTATCAAACTACTCGCTACTTACAATTTCAGCACTTGTAGACATTACCTTACTGAAAACTACTTGTCATTTCCTTCTGCTCCTCGTTGGGTTTGACACTCTTACTTATCGAAAAGAGCTACAATTGATCCCCTATACTTGTGGGTCATCAAGGCTATTTTCTGGCACCGTTGCCGAGGAGTGAAGCGCCTTTGGTAAGTGGAATTCGGTAAGGAAACATTTATATAGTGTGCTGTAATTTATTGTCACTTGTTACTATGGAAAACAATCCTTTGAGGGGTTTGTTCGGGGTATCCTCACCTCATCCGGAACCACAATTAGTTACCCCTCAACCTACTGCACCTACTGAAAATATTGAATATGAAATCCCTTCGGGTATGATAGAACAACTGCTAGCTAATCCTTATGCAGGAGATGGAACTAAACATTCTGATATGCACTTGATACATGTGGAACAAATTTGCGGATTGTTTAAGCTTGCAGTACCCAGGGATGAAGTGATGAAAAAGGTTTAACCTTTATCTTTGAAGGGAAAAGCATTGGCATGGTATAGGCTATGCGATGATATTGGATCATGGAATTGGAATCATTTGAAATTGGAGTTCCACCAAAAAAATTATCCTATGCATCTAGTTCATCGTGATCAGAATTATATATATATATATATAAATTTTGGCCTCGTGAAGGAGAAAGTATTGCTCTAGCTTGAGGGAGACTTAAGTCAATGTTATATTCATGCCCCAATCATGAGCTCTCAAGAGAAATTATTATCTAGAATTTTTATGCTCGGCTTTCTCGTAATGATCAAACCATGCTTGATACTTCTTGTGCTGGTTCTTTTATGAAGAAGACTATTGAATTCCGGTGGGATATTTTGGAAATAATTAAACGCAACTCTGAAGATTGGGAACTCGACGAAGGTAAAGAGTCAGGTAGTAAGCTTAAGTATGATTGTGTCAAATCTTTTATGGATACCGATGCTTTTCAAAATTTTAGCACTAAATATGGACTTGACTCTGAGATAGTAGCCTCCTTTTGTGAATCATTTGCTACTCATGTTGAACTCCCTAAAGAGAAGTGGTTTAAATATCACCCACCTATTAAAGAAGAAATTAAAGAACCGGTACCAATTAAAGAAGAAACTATACTTTATAATGTTGATCCAGTTGTTCCTTTTGCTTATATAGAGAAACCACATTTCCCCGTTAGGATAAAGGAACATGCTAAAGCTTCAACAAAAGCTATGTTAGAACACCTAAACCTAATGAACAAATTAAAGTAGAACCTAGTATTGCTATGGTTAAAGATCTCTTGGAAGAAGATATTGATGGGCATGTTATTTACTTCTGTGAAGAAGCTGCTAGAATTGCTAAGCCTGATAGAAAACATAAACATAGACCTGTTGTTGGCATGCCTGTTATTTCAGTTAAAATAGGAGATCATTGTTATCATGGTTTATGTGACATGGGTGCTAGTGTGAGTGCTATTCCTTACACTTTATATCAAGAAATTATGAAAGACATAGCACCTGGTGAGTTAGAAGAAATAGATGTTACTATTAAACTTGCTAATAGAGACACTATATCACCATTTGGGACTGTTAGAGATGTTGAAGTCTTTTGTGGGAAAATAAAATACCCTACTGATTTTCTTGTTCTTGGTTCCCCACAAGATGACTTTTGTCCCATTATCTTTGGTAGACCTTTCTTGAACACAGTCAATGCTATAATAGATTGTAAGAAGCAAAGTGTTGGTGTTAGCTTTGGTGATGAGTCTCATGAGTTTAATTTTTCCAAGTTTAGTAGAAATCTCCATGAAAAAGAATTGCCTGGTAAGGATGAATTAATTGGTCTTGCTTCTATTGTTGTGCCACCTACTGATCCTTTAGAACAATATTTGCTAGACCATGAAAATGATTTACATATGCATGAAAGAAATGAAATAGATAAAATTTTCTTTGAACAACGTCCTCTACTTAAACACAATTTGCCTATTGAAACTCTTGGAGGTCCACCTCCACCTAAAGGTGATCCTGTGTTTGAATTAAAACAATTGCTAGACACTTTGAAATATGCTTACCTCGATGAAAAGAAAATATATCCTGTTATTATCAGTGCTAACCTTTCAGAACATGAAGAAGAAAGATTATTGAAGGTTCTAAGGAAGCACCGAGCTGCTATTGCATATACTCTTGATGATTTAAAGGGCATTATCCCACTCTATGTCAGCACAAAATTAATATGGAACCTGATGCTAAACCAGTTGTTGATCACCAACGTCGGTTAAATCCGAAAATGAAAGAAGTGGTAAGAACGGAAATACTAAAACTTCTGGAAGCAGGTATAATCTATCCCATAGCTGATAGTAGATGGGTAAGTCCTGTTCATTGTGTCCCTAAGAAAGGAGGTATAACTGTTGTTCCTGAAGATAAGAATGAGCTTATTCCACAAAGAATTGTTACAGGCTATAGAATGGTAACTGATTTTAGAAAATTAAACAAAGCAACTAGAAAAGACCATTACCCTCTACCTTTTATTGCTCAAATGCTTGAAAGATTATCTAAGCACACACACTTTTGCTTCCTTGATGGATATTCTGGCTTTTCAAAAATACATGTATCTCAACCTGATCAAGAAAAGACTACTTTCACTTGTCCTTTTGGAACCTATGCTTATAGACGTATGCCTTTTGGTTTATGTAATGCACCTGCTACCTTTCAAAGATGCATGATGGCTATATTCTCTGACTTTTGTGAAAAGATTGTTGAGGTTTTCATGGATGACTTTTCTGTTTATGGGAAGTCTTTTGATGATTGTTTAAGCAATCTTGAGCGAGTTTTGCAGAGATGTGAACAAACAAATCTTGTCTTGAATTGGGAGAAGTGCCACTTTATGGTTAATGAAGGCATTGTCTTGGGTCATAAAATTTCTGAAAGAGGTATTGAAGTGGACCAAGCTAAGGTTGATGCAATTGAGAAAATGCCATGTCCTAAGGACATCAAAGGTATTCGTAGTTTCTTAGGTCATGCTGGTTTCTATAGGAGATTTATCAAAGACTTTTCTAAAATTTCTAGGCCTCTCACTAGTCTCTTGCAAAAGGATATTCCTTTTGTTTTTGATGATGATTGTCTTGAAGCCTTTGAAAAACTCAAGAAAACTTTAATTTCTGCACCTATTGTTCAACCACCTGATTGGAACTTGCCTTTTGAAATTATGTGTGATGCTAGTGATTATGCTGTTGGTGCTGTTCTAGGACAAAGAGTTGATAATAAATTGTATGTTATTCATTATGCTAGTAAAACTCTAGACAGTGCTCAAAGAAATTATGCTACTACTGAAAAAGAATTCTTAGCAATGGTGTTTGCTTGTGATAAATTTAGACCTTATATTGTTGATAACAAAGTAACTATTCACACACACCATGCTGCTATTAAATATCTTATGGAAAAGAAGGATGCTAAACCTAGACTTATTCGTTGGGTTCTCTTGTTACAAGAATTTGATTTACATATTATTGATAGAAAAGGAGCTGAGAACCCCGTAGCAGATAACTTGTCTAGGCTTGAAAATGTGCTTGATGACCCACTACCTATTGATGATAGTTTTCATGTTGAGCAGTTAGCTGCAATAAATGTTTCTCATAGTACTCCTTGGTATGCTGACTATGCTAATTACATTGTTGCTAAATATTTACCACCTAGCTTTACATACCAACAAAAGAAAAAATTCTTTTATGATTTAAGACATTACTTTTGGGATGACCCACATCTTTATAAAGGAGTAGATGGTATTATTAGACGTTGTGTACCTAAGCATGAATAGGGACAAATCCTACGGAAATGTCACTCCGAGGCTTATGGAGGGCATCATGCTAGAGGTAGAACTGCTCACAAGGTATTGCAATCTGGATTTTATTGGCCTGCTCTCTTCAAGGATGCCCGTAAGTTTGTCTCATCATGTGATGAATGTCAAATAATAGGTAATATCGGTAAGCGTCAATAAATCCCTATGAATTATTCACTTGCTGTTGAACCATTTAATGTTTGGGGATTTGATTACATGGGACCTTTTCCTTCCTCTAATGGGTATACACATATTTTGGTTGCTGATGATTATGTTACTAAATGGGTAGAAGCTATTCCAACTAGTATTCCTGATCACAACACCTCTATTAAAATGCTTAAGGAAGTTATTTTCCCAAGGTTTGGAGTCCCTAGATATTTAATGACTGATGGTGGTTCACACTTTATTCATGGTGCTTTTCGTAAAATACTTGCCAAGTATGATGTTAACCATAGAATTGCATCACCTTATCATCCTCGGTCTAGTGGTCAAGTTGAACTTAGCAATAGAGAAATAAAACTAATTTTGCAAAAGACTGTTAATAGGTCCAGGAAGAATTGGTCTAAGAAATTAGATGATGCACTTTGGGCTTATAGAACAACATATAAAAATCCTATGGGTATGTCTCCTTATAAAATGGTCTATGGAAAAGCTTGTCATTTGCCTCTTGAGTTAGAACATAAAGCATATTGGGCAGTTAAAGAACTCAATTATGATTTCAAACTTGCTGTTGAAAAGAGGTTATTTGATATTAGCTCATTAGATGAATGGAGAACCCAAGCATATGAAAATGCAAGTTATTCAAAGAAAAAAGTTAAAGATGGCATGACAAAAGAATTCAAAAGCGTGAGTTCAAAGTTGGAGAATATGTTCTTCTGTACAACTCTCGTTTTAGATTTTTTGCAGGGAAGCTCCTCTCGAAATGGGAAGGCCCATATTTTATTGAGGAGGTTTACCGGTTTGGTGCCATCAAAATAAATAATTCCAAAGGTACTAACCCGAAGGTTGTCAATGGACAACGAATAAAGCATTATATGTTAGGTACGCCTATTAATGTTGAAAGTAATATTATCCAAACTTTGACACCGGAAGAACACATAAAAGAGTCCTTCTAGAACACTCCAGAATCGTGAAAATAAGGAGGTGTGTGATACGGTAAGTAAACGGACTCCGAAAAATCTGCAAAAATATATTTTGTTAGTTTTGGAATATTCTAAAATTTTGGAAATAAATAAACTTCCAGGAAGTGTCCCCTGGTGGGCACAAGACACCAGGGCGCACCAGGCTTGCCTGGCGTGCCCAGGTGGGTTGTGCCCACCTGGGACACCTCCTGTACTCCATTTTTCTTCCATGTACTTGTCCTCCAAGATAAAAAAATCTATATATACTTCCCGGAACTGTTAACCACCGTATCGCGAAGAAATCTTCTATTCTCTTTTCTTGTTGTTTTCCGATCAGATTCATCAAGCTAGGCATCATGTATTCTTGCTCCTCCAACAACATGGAAGAAGATGCTTGGCTGATGAAGATCGAAGCGAAGCGGGAGGAGCCTACGGATGCCATCAAGGGAGAAAAGGGCAAGAAAGCTACCGTAGATCCATCCCCGGTGGCAGCACAAGCACTGCTGGCCGAGGAGGAGGAAGAAGATATCCTTAAGCCCTAACTTACTCATCTTACTCCCACTGAGATTGAAGATTTTAGCGTCATTGAAATAGTTCGCATACAGAATAAGTATCTCACTCGTGAAAATATTCTGCATCAAGAGCATATCATCCATCTCCGGAGCGTCATCTGTCGACTGGAGAATCTCTTGATCCTTAAGGATAGAATCGCCTCATCACCACCACCATCGTCTTCTTCACCACCAAAGGAGAATTGAGTATCGGATATGGGCACTCCCCTTGGCTTCCGCCAAGCTTGGGGGAGGTGCCCCGGTATCGTATCAGCCCACTATCTTTTTGCTTTTACTTATCTTAGTTTGATCTTTTTGCTTTAGATGAAATAAAGTTAGTTCAATTATTTCTTATTTGAGAGTTTTCTTAGTGATCTATCCTTGTAATCGTGTGCAAGCTATGTAATAAAGTTTAGTCTGAGTTTTTGCTTTCTTTAGTTTCATGTTGCAAATAAAGAAAAGAAAAGAAATAAAAAGGAAGGAAATAAATTAATAAGATCATATACTAATCCTATGGTAGGTGATAGCACCACGTAAGGAAAAGTATAAGTAGGAAATTTTATTAGAGATTGACAAACATAGAATTAGGCAATGATGCAACTCATGAAAGAATTAATAAGGGAAGAGAAGATTCACATATAAATATACTATCCTAGAAATCTTTTGTGATTGTGAGCCCTCATCAAAATATTATATGCCAAAATTGTTAACGTTGGACAAGGAAGACAACTTAATGATTTATGTATATTTATATTCACATAGAAGTCATATTGTCATAGATCCTTTAACATGTGATGCTTGCCTATCTTTGGTAGCCAAAAATTCCGCACTAAGTAGAGATACTACTTGTGCATCCAAAACCCTTAAACCCAAATCTTCTTCAATTGTCCACCATACCTACCTAGGGATTGAGCAAGATCCCTCAAGTAAGTTGTCATCGGTGCAAAAAGGCAATAAAAATTGCTTCTAAATATGTGAGATCATTTAGTGTAAGAGAAAATTGAGCGTTGTACGAACTTGGATGACAAAGAATAAAAGCAATAGACTGCATCATAAAGGTTGTCATCTTAAGGGGCAATACAACGTGACGTTCTCTTGCACTAAGGGATTGAGCATGCAAACAAATAAGCGCATGGCAACCTCTGCTTCCCTCTGCGAAGGGCCTATCTTTTACTTTTATGTATTTACTTTTATGCAAAGAGTCAAAGTTTTCCTTCTATTCCTTTTTATTTTCTCTTTTGGCAAGCATCATGTGGTGAGGAAAGATCTAGGTACATATGTCCCGTTGAATATAGATAGCATGAGTTATTATTGTTGACATCACCCTTGAGGTGAGTATGTTGGGAGGCGAAACTATAAGCCCATATCTTTCTATGTGTCTGGTTGAAACGTTTTGCTCATGGGTACGAGGTGAGTGTTAGCAATCATAGAAGACTATATGATGGTTGAGTATGTGGAATTTCTTAAAAGGCTCCGACACGTGAATCTTCTTGAAAAGATGATGAATTACAGTTGCAAAGTTGACTGAGAACATAGTTTGTTGGTTTTTAATAGAGTTTTTGCTTTACACTTTGATTATGTGATGAACTGTTACTTATTCATGGGAAGTATATGATGCAAGTTCAATGATAAAATTCCTATGTTTAATTTTGTTGCTGTTATAATAATCAACATGATGCTTCTATGTCCGTATTTTGTTTTTATCGACACCTCTCTCTCAAAGCATGTGGACATGTTTTTCGATTTCGGTTTTCGCTTGAGGACAAGCGAGGTCTAAGCTTGGGGGAGTTGATACATCCATTTTGCATCATGTTTTCTTACTGTTATTTATAATGTTTTTATCCATAATAATGTTTTTTGGAGTAATTCTAATGCCTTTTCTCTCATAATTTGCAAGGAACACACCAAGAGGGAGAATTCCGGCAGCTAGAAATCTGGACCTGGAAAAGCTACGTCAGGCCACCTATTCTACACAACTCCAAACAAGCTGAAACTTCAAGAAGAATTTTTATGGATTATTTAAGAAATACTGGAGCCAATAAACACCAGATGGGGCCACCAGGTGGGTTGTGGCCTCCTCGGCCCACCTCCGGTGCCCATCTTATGGTATATAAGTGATTTTGACCTAGAAAAAATAAAGAGGAGGCTTTTGGGATGGAACGCCGCCGTCTCGAGGCGGAACTTGGGCAGGAGCACTTTTGCCCTCCGGCGGAGCGATTCCGCCGGGGGAACTTCCCTCCCGGAGGGAGAAATCATCGTCATCATCATCACCAACAACTATCCCATCTTGGGGAGGGCAATCTCCATCAACATCTTCAACATCACCATCTCCTCTCAAACCCTAGTTCATCTCTTGTATTCAATCATGTTACCGGAACTATAGATTGGTGCTTGTGGGTGACTAGTAGTGTTGATTACATCTTGTAGTTGATTACTATATGGTTTATTTGGTGGAAGATTATATGTTCAGATCCATTATGATATTCAATACCCCTCGGATCACGCGCATGTTTATTATTTGTGAGTAGTCACTTTTGTTCTTGAGATCACGGGAGAAATCATGTTGCAAGTAATTATGTGAACTTGATATGTGTTCGATATTTTGATAGTATGTATGTTGTGATTCCCTTAGTGGTGTCATGTGAACGTCGACTACATGACACTTCACCATATTTGGGCCTAAGGGAATGCATTGTGGAGTAGCAATTAGATGGTGGGTTGCGAGAGTGACAGAAACTTAAACCCCAGTTTATGTGTTATTCCGTAACGGACCGATTGGATCCTAAAGTTTAATGCTATGGTTAGAATTTATCCTTAATACTTTTCTCGTAGTTGCGGATGCTTGCGAGAGGGTTAATCATAAGTAGGAGGTTTGTTCAAGTAAGAACAGCACCTAAGCACCGGTCCACCCACATATCAAATTATCAAAGTAGCGAACACAAATCAAACCAACATGATGAAAGTGACTAGATGAAATCCCCGTGTACCCTCAAGAATGCTTTGCTTATTATAAGAAACCGTTTTGGCATGTCCTTTGCCTCAAAAGGATTGGGCTACCTTGCTGCATACTTGTTACTATTATTGTTATTTGCTCGTTACAAATTATCTTGCTATCAAACTACTCGCTACTTACAATTTCAGCACTTGCAGACATTACCTTATTGAAAACTACTTGTCATTTCCTTCTGCTCCTCGTTGGGTTCGACACTCTTACTTATCAAAAAGAGCTACAATTGATCCCCTATACTTGTGGGTCATCACAGGGATCCGAAGACATGGGTCCTTGAGTGGATGACAGGTGACGTACATCATGAAGCCAAAGCTCAAGACATCATCGAGCTAACTTCCCTTCCCACTCCTGGTGATCTCTATGAGACAGGTTGTCAGCGCTATGAACAAGAATTGCAGAGCATCTTTCAGAAGCCTGAGCCCAACATGAGCCAGATGGTCGGTATGATGAAGCCTATGCCTGTTGATGCTAAATACCCCAAGGAACTTCTTGTCAATGACCTCGAGTACCTGCCTCGCACTATCTATCATATACTGAGGCATACTCTATGGCCAATCAAAGGGCATTCTCCTCACGCCAAGCTTGAAGGCACTATGAAGACATTGGTCTTCTACATTCTGAATGGCATCAGGTTCAATACTCAAGACTTCTTCATCCGTCAGTTGGTAGCTTCAAGAATTGATCTGTTTGGCCTCAAGTTCTATGCACCATGGATCATGCGGCCGATCAAGCTTCACTCTACCATCAATTATCAAGCTTCAGCATGCAATCACGTTGCCTTTCTGCCTGAAGTGGACATGTCTTATGAAGCTGTATATCCTGAGCCTGCAAAAGCACCTATTCATGAAGACAATGCTGCCTTCCAAAGCTTTACTCAAACCCTTCAAGGTGTTCATGTGCCAAATCCACCTGCTGCTGCTGGTCCTCTTGCTGGTCAGCTCAGGTTGCCGCATCATGCCAACACGGATGCAATAGCAGCACAGTTTTCCAAAGGCCTCAGAAGCGTGCTCGTGTGCTGAATGGCTGAGAGCTTCTTGTTTCACTTCATCAGAAGCAGGATAGGCATCATGATTGGATGAAGCGTCAGATGCAAAGTCTTCTTGTGGACGTCAATCGCATTCGCAACCTCTCCACCAAGAACTCGTTTGTTTCCCATGAAGCCTGTCGGTGTGCCTGGAAGAGCCTCACTCTGCTATGCTCTGAAGATGATCTTCAAGCAGATGGCTTCATTGAAAAGTTCAAGTTTGACTCCAGGCCTCCTCAGTCAGCAAGTTGGCGTCGCACACCCTCTATTGAAGATTCAGAGTACTCATCTTCGGCTCCAACTGTTCTTGCTAGAGTCATCGATGAGGAAGACGATGCCACTTCACCATCTATGGCTTCACTACATCAGGCCCTTCTGCACCGCCCAACTCCAACGTTGACCCTGCTGCCCCAACATCTTCACCAACACCTTCTGGGAATGCTTAGACACTATGTCTTCGCTCCTTTTTTGTCCTTCCTGACAAAAGGGGGAGAAGTATTTGAGTTGATAGTCTTCAAGCGAGTCTATGGGTCGGGTGCTTATTTTTGTTAAGTTTTGCAACTCCCGTTCTTGAACTGTTGGTGTTTGAGTTGTAACACTTAAAACTTGAGGGTCGTCTGCCACTTTTGCTGCTACCGTTTATTGCGATGATAAATTCCGCATGAAGTCGTTCTGCAGACGTCCATTTTTCATTGTGCATGTCATTGTCTTCTCTACATTTTTATATGCACAATGAATTGTCTTCATGTATTGAAGGAGATCTCCACAAAGAAAAACCTGCCATGTGCATTTGCATTCAAAGGCAAATTACTTATATGCACATCTTTAGGGGGAGCCCTTTTAACTTCATGAAGACAATGACCACGTTCTTTAACTTACACATATTTTTATCCCCGTTGAAAACTTCAACCAGTTTGTCAATCACAAAAAAGGGGAGAATGTAAGTGCATCTATTGCCACCCCTAGTTGATTTTGGAGTATTGATGACAAACATGGTTGAGGGACTAATGTGTTATTGAGAATTGTAGGATAACACAGGTGGAAGTCCCTGATTGATTCGGTTTACCTATCAGAGATGACCCCTAAAATGTGTGAAGACATTGAAGACCATGGTGTTTCATGAAGACATTCACGTTGGAGATAATGACGTGTGAAGACATTCACTTGAAGACTATGGAGTGCGAAGACATAGTTTCTTTCGTAGTTTCCTTTTCTTCTTTATCGAGTCATAGGAACCACCGAACTGTTAAGTGGGGTCCAAGTGAACAAAGTCAGATGACTGACGTGATGCTCAACCAAAATCCTATGTATTAGAGTGAAGACAATGAGAGCAAATCTTATCCAGAGTTGGATGAGTCAGCTTTGCTTGTAGCCCAAGTCAAGCTGCCGTGTGTGTTTGAAATCCGACCGTTGGACACGTGTCGGTTCCTTAGTGACCAAGGGTCATTTCATACATATCATGCCGGGTTGCCTCCTGGCTATAAATAGCCCACCCCCTACACCATGAATTGGTGGCTGCTCAGAGTTAGTGCATGGCTTTTGTCGTTTGAGAGCAACCCACCTCTGAAGCCTTTGACAGAGAGATCCTTGCGAGGACAAAGCCCAAAACACCCAGAGCCAAACAGTGTTAGGAATCACTGAAGTCTTTCTATCTACGTGACCTGAAGACTTGTTACACTTGAGGACTGTGTATCCTCCAGACGGTTAGGTGTCACGTTTTGAGGATCCAAGAGTCATTGTGGATCGCCGGTGAACGAAGTCTGTGAAGGTTTGGAAGTCTACCTTGAAGACTTACCAGAGTGATTGGGCGAGGACTAAGTGTCCTTATCTCAAGGGGAATAAGGTGAAGACGTGGTCTTCTGACATTGGTGCGCATCGGTCCTAAACAAACGGTTTTTTACCCCTTTCCGCGACGGCATTTGGAACCGTCGCCAAGTGAGTGTGTGTGATAGGGTTTCTTCCCACACGACCCAGAAATCGTCGGGGATAGGCCCTCCTGGGACCCAGGCTGGGGCCATGTGCGATCGTGCGAGGCATCGAAACCCAACCATTTCCGTAGGTATGTACACCCCACACGATGAATCCCAGAAATCATTTCCGTAGGTATGTACATCCCACACGGTAAATCCCAGAAATCATTTCCGTAGGTATGTACATCCCACACGGTGAATCCCAGAAAATCATTTCCGTTCATATGTATATCACAAACAGTCAATCCAAGGAATACGTTTCCGTTCTTATGTACATCCCACACAGTCAATCCAGGGAAAACGTTTCCGTTCGGATGTACATCCCACACAGTTTTATGTATACGCTCGTGTGTGAAAGGTGTAACTATCACACACGCTCTGCCTTGGTTACCTGTTTGCTTTCATTAACTACATCACACAGGATTTGATGTAGAAAACTGTGTGGCATTGGGCTATCCATCGCAAGCGCTTTTACTGCTAGAACCGTTTGCAAAGGTCCATGACCGTCTGTTCTATTTTTATTTTTGCCTGTAATTCATTATTCTAATTGGAAATTTTGAAATACGAAACATGCAATTCAAATTCTCAGCACAATGGTTCAACAACGAATCCATAAATAAAATTGCCAGTACAATATGTTCAGTAATTACAGGATTAGGCAGCAATTAACTATGATGAAACACGGTATTTAAAGGCGGTAAAGGTGAAGAGACAAGTGTAAATCATTTTGACTGCCGACAGTGTTGAAGAAGTGGAATGCCCATAATGTGCCTTCCTGCATGCCATAGGCACGAACCACTTTTGTCCAACCCCTTGTGACGATCGCCCGCCCATCCTTCACCGCCTTCAGGAAGACTTCTAGAGCATTATCATGGTAGCATGAATTATATACTTTAACCTTAGTTGCCTCCACTCCGGTCATGTAGTTTGCAAGGTAATCATCGGTAAATAGCTTCGGAAACCACTGAAAAGAGAAAAATACCAGATACTGAGGTCTAATAGAGTAACTTGTTGTGTGCAGGGGGAAAAGGCAACACATTACTTACCATCCTAAAGTTCACTGTTGTCTTCAACAAAGTGTAAATAAAGAGCTTAATTCCAATCACCCGTTTCTTTCGCCTAACAAACTTTCTTAGTTTCCTCACTTGACGCTTGTTCATGAATATCTCATTGCCCCATACGCAAAAGGGATCAAAGCGTGGATCAGTACCCCTCATATATGTACCTACAAGCAACCAGTAAATGTTAGAAGCTAAACTGAGATTGCACAAATGATGTAAAACACAACTACCTATGTTCCTAAGTACAAGTAATTTTTTTTTGAGATTTCAATATGAACTACATACGGATGTATATAGAATTATAGATATAGTTTAGATTAGAATCTAGATTCACTCATTTTGCTCCTTATGTAGTCTATATTGGAATCTCTAAAAATACTTATATTTAGGAATAGATGGTGTATAAGACATGGGATGCAGCTAACCTCGATGGCAAACAACAACATCGCCCATTGTAGCCCTGTGTAAGTACATGGAAAGCCAATGTTAACTACAACAGGGTTAACATCCACCAAAAATAGCAAATGGTAATAAAACGGCAGCATCTGTAGTGATATCTTCATTTCGAAAGAGTAGCACGGTAGCAAAGGGATGGATTAAAAAATGGATACAAGTGTTAATTGCAACAGGCTTAACAACATCCTAATTCATGTTTTGTAAGTTTGTAGCCATTGAAATACAACTCTTTAAAAATGGATACAACTGTTAATTGCAACAGGCTTAATGGCCATTGAAATCGGTACTGATAAAATGCAATTGGCAGAGTTAAACATCACAGGGCAAGTGCTGCCAGAGCAGATAATGGCCCAGTTGTCTATAAAAAGGTAGGGAAAATAGCTCAAACGTGTTAGGCATGTTTACTACAACATGCTTAATACATCGACAGTAGAAAACATAGCCATTAATTGCAACTGGTATTGGTAAGATTGAACTGGTGGGTACATACTTGGTAAGTCCTGAGAGGTAGTTGCTGGGGCACTTCATCTTGGCCAGAGCCCGCCCAAAGTCAGCGGCGGCGGAGGCGAGCTGTTCCTCCGGGTCGAAGCGTGGATCAGTGGCACTGACATGTGTACCTACAGGCAACCAGCAAATGGTAGAAGTTAAACTGCAATTGCACAAATGATGTGAAATACGATAAGACATGGGATGCAGCTAACCTTGACGGAAAACAACAACATCGGCCATTATGACCCTGCGTAAGTACACGGACAAGCATGTTAAGTACATCAGGGTTAGCATCCACCAAAAAAAGCAAAGGGGGCAGCATCTCTAGTATATCTTCATTGCGGAGAGTAGCATGGTAGCAAATGGACAGATTAAAAAATGGATACAACTGTTAATTGCAACAGGCTTAACAACATCCTAAGTCATGTTTTGTAAGGTTGTAGCCATTGAAATGCAATTGTTTAAAAATGGATTCAACTGTTAATTGCAACAGGCTTAATAGACATTGAAACCGGTACTGATAAAAATGCAATTGGCATAGTTAAACATCACAAGGCAGGTGCTGCCAGAGCAGAGAATGGCCCAGATGTCTATAAAAATGTAGGGAAAGTAGCAAAAACGTGTTAGGCATGTTTACTAGAACATGGTTAATACATCGACCGTACAGAACATAGCCATTAATTGCAACTAGTATTGGTAAGATTGAACTGGTGAGTACATACTTGGTAAGTCCTGAGAGGTAGTTGCCGGGGCACTTCATCTTGGCCAGAGCTCGCCCAAAGTCAGCGACGGCGGAGGCGAGCTGTTCCTCCGGGTCGAAGCGTGGATCAGTGCCACTGACTTGTGTACCTACAGGTAACCAGTAAATGGATAGAAGTTAAACTGCAATTGCACAAATTATGTGAAATACTGTAAGACATGGGATGCAGCTCACCTCGACGGCAAACAAAAGCATCGGTCGTTATGACCCTGCGTAAGTACATGGACAGGCATGTTAAGTGCAACAGGGTTAGCATCCACTAAAAATAGCAAATGAGCATCATCTCTAGTGATATCCTGAGTCATGTATTGTAAGTTTGTTGCTGGTATTGGTGAAATTCAGGTGGACACGGTAATATTTGAACATCACACAGTGTGTAGTACTGAAATAAACAAGGTACGAACATGCTTAATACATCAACCGTACAAATCATAGCCGTTGCAAGTGGTATTGGTAAGATTTAGCTGGTCAGATCTTACATGTTAAGTCCTGGGGGGTAGTCGCTGGGGGACTTCATCTGGGCCAGAGCCTGCACCACGTCGGCGGCGGCGGCGGAGGCGAGGTGTTACTCTGAGTCAGCTCGCACAGCGGCCATCGCGCCATGGACCGCCACCAGCTCCTGGCAGGGGGGATTTGGAGGCATGAGGATGTTTCGCAGGCGCCATTTAAGCAATCAGGCCGGGGACGTGATAGAGATCGGTGGGTTACCTTACTGGATCCGAGCAGAACGTAGATGTGGTTGAAGCTGTGGTTGCGGCGGCGGCGGTTTGAGATGCCGGTAGGGGGAGGCGCGAGGGAGGGGGGATACTGAGGGGAAGGGGATGTGGTTGGAGGAATAAATTCTGAAATCGCGCGCCTAATGAAAATTTCGGTGCGAAATTTGAAACTTGGGCGGGGGAAACACACAACACAGACGAATCGCGTAAAATACTCGTGTGCGAGAAAAAAATAAAGTTGGCAGATCCCGTCTCCAAAAAAATGTACATGTGTACTTGATTTTTTCGGTCAATGGTACGCCTGGTTTATTAGGAAATATCGCACAGGTAACTGACTTATGCGTCATTAACATAGAAAATGCAGACAGGTACGGCATAGATACCGTATTTTTTGTGATCTTCTAATGATTAACGCAAAAAATGCACACGGGCACATATGCTAATCAACGCTCAAATCCCTCAAAGGATGCTCTTACCGACATTGTACGTTAATACTACAAACTTAAAGTACTACTGGTAATTTGCTCTAATACTACAAACTTAAACTACTTCTCACATGCTGCCATCAGGTCATGCTGGCCAGACGTCGGTGTTCTCCTTCCCGGCCTTGTAGGCGGCAGCCCACCGTGCTTCGATCTCCGCCAAGCTCTCCTCACGACGGCGTGCGGACTCTTTTTTCTGGCGACGGCGGGACTCTCTTTTCTTGACTGCTTTCTGCCTTTTTCGCTCCTTCTGTGCGGCTTTGGCCGCCTCTAGATCCACCACCCATTCGGCCATGGCAGCCTCAAAGTCCGCCCATGTAACTGTCTGGCCGGTGGCGGTGATGAACTCGGCGCGGCGAGATGCCATCGCTTTCTTACCATGTGTGCGGTCGCGGGCAGCGAGGAACGCGACGCAGCGGGATGCCATCGCTTCCTTACCAATTACTGTGCGTCGCGGTGCCATGGATGACGCCTGGAGAGAGCTCTGGGACGGAGGGGCCGTGCAGCCGTACAGTGCGGTGGTATTCCAGAGCTCAACCACAAACGACAACAGAAATTTGGCTCCCCTTACAATTTTGCTCGTTCATTATCGCACACGGTTCATCTCCGTCGCTTCCGGAAACAGTGTGCGCTGAGCCTATTGTGTGTTGCGTTATGATTGGCTGGAACCCCAGCCACGCGGATCGCGCGTGTGCACCGTTGGATGCGCCGCGATCAAACGGCAATCCACGTCCCTCACATCACACCCGTGCACCTGTAGCTAGATTGGATTTATATGCGCTAAATGCCTAGAAAATGCACATAATCCCCTAAATATGGTAAATGAGCCCGGAAATATGCCAAATTTGAACACGGTGATTTGCAGGGTGTATGTTCGTCGTAGAAAAAAACTCCAGGGCAAATAATGAAGAAAATTTGGATTCCCCTTCAATCTTGGGGATTTCCCTTTCGAAAGCATGGAACTTCCTCGGTGATGGTTCGATTTATGAAGGGCGTGCATGACAACATAAGCCAAACCTTCTCAAATTTTTACCAAGGCATGGTGAGGTCATACCATGGCACCATGCCAAGCGTCATGTTTTTTAAGCATTTATTTCATTTTTTCTATAGTTGAAAACCCAACAAACAGACATTTGTGGTTGACTATTGCCACACATTTCATCAAAATATCTGTCCATTCCTTGTAAAGGCATGAGAATTTACTAAATGCACGAGCATGGTTTTCTAGGTCGACCTTGTGGACCCTTTCATGCATCGATTGTTTGAACTTGAATTATGCGCATTAATGCCTAGGAAATGCACACAATCCCCTAAATATGGCAAATGAACCCGGAAAAGTGCCAAATTTGAACACGGTGATTTGCAGGTTGTATGCTCATCATAGAAAAAACTCATGGACAAAGGACAAAGGACAAAGGAAATTTGGATCCCCCTTCAATCTTAGTGATTTCCCCCTCGAAACCATGAAACTTCCTCGGTGATGGTTCGATTTATGAAAGGCGCGCATCACGACATAAGGAAAACATTCTCCAATTTTTACCAGGGCATGGTGAGGCCATACCATGCACCATGCCAGGCGTCATGTTTTCCAACCATGTGTTTCATTTTTGTATAGTTGTTAACCGAATAAACGACGCGTTTATGGTTGACTATTGCCACACATTTCCTTGAAATATCTGCCCATTCCTTGTAAAAGGCATGAGAATGTGCTAAATGACACGAGCATGGTTTTCCAGACCGTTCTTGTGCACCTTTTCATGCACCGATTGTTCGAATTTGAATTATGTCCATTAATGCCTAGAAAATGCACATAATCCCCTAAATATGGTAAATGAGCCCGGGAAAATGTCAAATTTGAACACGTTGCATTTGAGGCAGTATGTTGATCGTTGGAAAAAAAACTGAATGAAAAACTAGGACGGAAATTAGCATTCCCCTTCAATCTTGGGGATTTTCCCTCTCGAAAGCATGGAACTTCCTCGGTGATGGTTCGATTTATGAAGGGCGTGCATGACGACATAAGCCAAACCTTCTGAAATTTTTACCAGGGCATGGTGAGGTCATACCATGGCACCATGCCAGGCGTCATGTTTTTTAAGCATTTATTTTAATTTTTCTATAGTTGAAAACCCAACAAACAGATATTTGTGGTTGACTATTGCCACACATTTCATCGAAATATCTGTCCATTCCTTGTAAAAGGCATGAGAATTTACTAAATGGAACGAGCATGGTTTTCTAGGCCGTTCTTGTGGACCCTTTCATGCATTGATTGTTTGAACTTGAATTATGTGCATTAATGCCTAGGAAATGCACATAATCCCCTAAATATGGCAAATGAACCCGGAAAAGTGCCAAATTTGAACACGGTGATTTGCAGGTCGTATGCTCATCATAGAAAAAAAAACTCGTGGACAAAGGACAAAGGAAATTTGGATCCCCCTTCAATATTGGTGATTTCCCCCTCGAAACCATGAAACTTCCTCGGATGATGGTTCGTTTTATGAAAGGCGCGCATCACGACATAAGGAAAACATTCTCCAATTTTTACCAGGGCATGGTGAGGCCATACCATGGCACCACACAAGCGTCATGTTTTCCAACCATGTGTTTCATTTTTTGTATAGCACGAGCATGGTTTTCCAGACCGTTCTTGTGCACCTTTTCATGCACCGATTGTTCGAATTTGAATTATGTGCATAATTAATGCCTAGAAAATGCACACAATCCCATAAATATGGTAAATGAGTTTGGAAAAATGTCAAATTTCAACACGTTTCATTTGAGGCGGTATGTTGATCGTTGAAAAAAAAAACTGAATGACAAACTAGGACGGAAATTTGGATCCCCCTTCAATCTTGGTGATTTCCCTCTCGAAAGCATTGAACTTCCTCGGTGATGGTTCGATTTATGAAGGGCGTGCATGACGACATAAATCAAACCTTCTCAGCTTTTAACCAGGGCACGGTGAGGCCATACCATGGCACCATGCCAGCCGTCATGTTTTTTGAGCACATATTTCATTGTTCTATAGTTGATAACCCAGTAAATGACGCGTTTGTGGTTGACTATTGCCACGCATTCCATTGAAATCTCTGCCCATTCCTTGTAAAAGGCTTGAGAAATTACTAAATACCACGATTTTGGTTTTTCCAGACCGTTCTTGTGCACCCTTTCATGCACCAATTGTTTGAATTTGAATTATGTGCATTAATGCCTACAAAATGCAGATAATCCCCTAAATATTGTAAATGAACCCGGAAAAGTGTCAAATTTGAACACGGTGATTAGCAGGGTTTAAGTTCATCATAGAAAAAAACTCATGGATGAAGGACAAAGGAAATTTGGATTTCCATTCAATCTCGGTGATTTACTATCGCACACGATTCATCTCCATCGCCTCTGCGAACCGTGTGTGTTCACTCACACATGCAAAAGGAAAAGTAAACCCTCGCCCACTTCGTCCCCACTCACTCACCGCGGACTCCTCCACAACTCTGCACCCTAAGCTCGACGGCTGTTGGCGGCGGGCGTAGGTCGCGCTCCAAACGGCACCGGATTTCGCCTCCACCATTTTCCGCCGCCTATCTGCAGCGACATTCTAGACTCTGGTCGAATGGGGTTTTCTGCAGGATTGGGCCGGGGATTTTTCTCATGGAGAAGGTAATCAACTTAATTAGCAAAATATTCACTCATCTCTTATCGCAGTCTGTCCGTCGCTGTTAATCAACCGGCGGAAATCACCGTGGAATCATTTTTGTTCTAGCTGATTCGTGGGTGTTCATTCATGTGTGCACAGTGCGAGCAGAAATCGGGCAACTGTGGTCGTGGACAGTCAGAAACGAAGTTCTATCTCACCATTCCGGATGACTTTAGGGAGCGCTCAGTATTTTCAATATCCACCTACCACGGTCGGCATGGCCTAAATTTGTGAACATATACCGTCTGTTGCTACATTATCTATATATTTGCATCAAATCTTTGTTACATCGTCTATTTTTAATTCTAAATTTTTTCACTTTGCTTGCATCTATATATTGATATGTTCTATCAGTTACTCCCACATTTGCATCTTGCTCGGTTATTTCAATATATCTAATTTACGATCTTAATTTTCATTTCAAGCAGTACATCCCTTGCTTTGCAAGAACAGGAGTAGAAGGAAATCTTGCGCTTTACTTTGCTGATGACTCCCAGGATGTCATATTGACAACGCAACATGGATTTACAATGATGGTTAGCGTAAAACTTGATAAAGATGGTCACTCCTATTTTAATGCGGACCTTTGGAGAAAAATGTCTAAGTGTTATGAACTGAAAGCTGACAATAAAATTCTAGTGCGTGCACCACAGCCTAGTCTAATTAACATGGATGTTTACTTCCCTAATGTCATCAGTCGATCAAAGTCTGATCGAGGTTAGTGTCCTTTCAACTTTCTCCATGCTGTCATATTACTATTTAAGCAACCAATTGATCACTATTTAAGCAACCAATTGTGTCTGACTTTGTTCCTGGGCAGTAACAAATTCTGTTTACCAATTTATGCGCACTATATATTCTTCTGCCATGTTCTGAATAAATAATATCTTTCCACCTTTTAAGAGGGATATGTTGGATGCATAGTGAACGATCTGTATGTTACTAAGCGTACCAAATTTCACTGGAAGGACTTGAAGCATGTCATAAACTTTGTTGATAATCTGACAGAGATAGCACAGCGTATGAACGCTAGATTTTGGATGGGATTAATTAAACATATGGTGCACACATTGAACAAGACCAATTGTGTGCACAAAGCACTGGTAAAAAGTCTTATTTTAATGTTGATGCTCATAGACTATATATATCTTCAACGATATGTTACAATTGTTTTTTATTCTACATGCAACAGAAATTGCCCCCTGTAGCCATTCCTGGATCGATTTCCCGGCGTGGTCGAATTACACTTGTGCCTGCTAATAACGCCAAAGTGATTGCAAGGTATTGCATTTCCCGCAAAAATGGAACCATTCAAATTAACAAGTTCTCGATTCTCGTGGCAATGCATCCATATTGGAAAATTGGAGACACTGTTCTACTCCTGCTCTACCAAGGCACAGGAGGGCTCTTCCTCTTCATTGAAGAGATGTCGAGTCGCCGTGATCAAGCTGCTTCCAGTGGATAGTTGTGGTTGTTGGCCCTCAGCCTCTTAAAATGTGCTAGCTGTTACTATATATGTTAAGTATGCAGATATGGACCATATGGTTGTTGGCCCTTAGCCTCTTAAAATGTGATAGTTGTTACTATGTTAATTATGTAGATATGGACCATATGGTTGTCAAAACCTTGTTACGAAGATCCTCCTTTTGTCGAATAGTGTAACCACTATATATATGTTACTCAAATGTTGTTACCCAAGTTCATAAATTTTCATGGAAAGTATTAGTATCATACACAGTTCATTGAGTTTAAGCGTGTGCCCGATGTCCAGAAGGCATTTGCATATTAACTGTCCATATTGCAAATTCACACACATGTTCACATAAGGAAACGTATGTGTAACATACTAATCATCGCACGCGAGTACTCGCAGACGCATCATGTGCGATACTCCTAGCCACCGCAAGCAACTAGTTTGCATTTTTCAAAGTTTTTTGTACACACATAATCACACACAAAGTAACTGTATTGACCGTCTGTGTTGTAATTTCTCATCGCAAATAATTCATCCGAGTCGGCTGTTTGCCACGTATCACACGCATCTTGTTTACACGACTCGTTTGTGTTCTTTTGGCTCATCGCAAATAGTTCATCCATGTGAACTGTATGCTGCATATCACACACATCTTGTTAAGTTGAACCATTTCTGTTGTGTTCCCTAATTGAAATAGTTCGTCCGAGTTAATCGTATGTCGTATATCGCACACACATTGATATGGCTGCCCGTTTTTGTTGTTCTACCTCATCGCAAACAGTTCGAATGAATTAACCGTGTGTCCTGCATCGCACACACATTGTTATGGTTGCTCGTTTCTGTTGTTCTACCTCATCGCAGACAGTTTGAATGGATTAACCGTATGCCCTGCATCGCACACGCAACTAAAATCTTAACCATGTTTGATGCAGCCATCATCGCAAATGTTTTGCACCTTTTTGACGGGTTTTTTACACCACTGTTTGCGATTATTGCATCGCACACAGTTTCGGCAAAGGGTCTCTGATCGTAGTGTCGCGTTAGCAGTCTCCTGCAGTAGTGTGAGGTCAATCTCAGCCTCCCTAACCAGACATACAGTTGTCACAGCAACTGGAACTAGTCTACCAAATCCTTGTCGTCACCAAGCTACTGGTTCTATCCCTTACCTCCTTTACATTTCAGTTTGTCTTCGTGAAGTCATTGCTTGTTTGCCTGATCTGTTTGACTTCACTGAGTGAAGACTTTCTCTTCTTTGGCTTCATACTGTCTTCTCATTCCGATCAGCTCTACCTAGCTGCTATTAGTCTTCGTGTTGTCACTGTACTATTTACTTGACTATGGCATGTCTAGCCTAGACTATCTTCGCTACATATCGTATAGGTGTTGTTTGATTGTTTGTCTTCGAAGATCTTGCATCTTTTGAAGACTTTCATAAAAATCGCCTATTCACCCCCTCTAGTCGATAACTAGCACTTTCATCCGGTACTTCTGCTTAGCCTACGGTTGTCTAGTAACCCGCGGTAGTTGAGAGGTAGTTAGCCCTGTAGTACCGCATGAGCGGTACTACCGTGGCGAACTACCGCTCTACTACCGCCCGTTTACAGAACCCATAGGTTAGGCGGAAGTAGTAGCCGTACTACTCAGCGGCAGTACCGCTGGAGTGGTACTACCGCCTAGCCTGTTCTGACAATGTTCAAACACAAAGGAAGGAAAAGCTCAAATGCCGAAAAGGAACGAGGGTGCAAAGATAAAGTGTACGTTTTGATTCCACCCAAACCTTTCCAAAGCAGACCCCTCTTAATAGTAAGGTGATCCTACGACTCAAGTGCACTGAAAAAGAAATGCAAGAAAACACCGTCTTCATAAATATCAAGAGTGATTCAAATCGTCTTGTGCCATAAGATAGATTATCTGAAATGCTCAATGCGCACGATTAGTCCGCAAATGCATTGTCATCAATCACCAAAACCACTAAGGGGGAAATATGCCCTAACACCGTGGCCGGCGAAAAAGCGGTGGATTTGCGGCTGCTGCTGACGCCGCCAGATTTGGCGATTCCGGCCGCTAGCAGCTGCACCTTGCCATGGATTGGCCGAGAAGCGGACCGCAGAGCCCCGACGACCCCTCCGCACCGCATGCGGGTACCGTATCCTACTCTAGCCACTCAAACCTCCCCCGTAGGAGGTTCGCCGACAAATACACGCCCAGGCGTCGCCCAGGCTCGGCCCTGGCGCAGCGGCTCGATGGATCACCGATGTCGGTCATACAGTGTGACGACTGCACGCAGCAGGTGGTGTGTCGAGATTCTACCACGCCGCAACATCTCGGATGGGTGTTCTTCAAATGCACAAACAATGGGGTATGTGCTTGTTTTGATTCGGTTCTTCACCGGATTCGGCGTGATTTCAGTAGCTAATTATTGGTCATCTATGTGTGTAGGATGATGGATGCAAGTTTTCGTATTGGGAAGAAGAATACATCGATCAACTGATAGCACGAAAATTACTAGATGTTCGTGCACTCATTGCTAGAATTGAGGGTAGAATGAGACTAGATATGAGATTAGAGTGAAATTAGATGTGAAGCAACGTCTACTTCTTTAGAATCGAAGAAGAAAGAAGTGTTGAAGATCGAGAATCCGCAGATCAACAATGAAGACATAAACAAGATATTACTCCAACTAGTGGGAGCAGTTAGGGAAGCTGAAAATCTTCTAAAATGTCTAATTGTGGTTCTTGTTTTCTTTGGTCTTGCTCTCGTGGCGAAGAATGGGTGAATTATGTACTCCAATGCTGTTGAATGAAATAAAAAAGCAAGGAAATTTTTCTCGGTGGCCGCATATGTGATGAAAATGAAAAAATATAAACTCCACTAAGTTTAAGGGATCGCCTAGAAACGGCCAAAACTTAGTGGAGTAAATTTACTCCACTAAGGTCTACTCCGCCTTTTTACTCTATTTTTAGGTGATCGTCTAGAAACGGCCAAAACTTAGTGGAGTAAATTTACTCCGCTAAGGTTTACTCCGTTGTTTTACTCTATTTTTAGGTGATCGGTTAGAGTTGCCCTAACCTCCAAGTTAACGTCGAGATACATCTCATCTTTGTATCTTCAATTATCTCTAACCCTACCCCCTACTTGTGATTTACTTGGGCCACTTAGCCTTGCATTCAGTATAACTAGTTGAACACGTTGTATTGCATTGGTTATCTCACTGAAACAATCGTTAGGTTGACATTATATTCTGCATTCCTAGTCTTTCTAATAAACAATTAAAATTTATGATTGTACTTATTCACCCACCTCTAGGTCCATCTCGATCCTTTCAGTCGTCTTCCTCCATGGAGGCCCTGTTGTGGTCTTATACTCCCCTCACTCGTCCCTTGTAAGTCTTTCGGCAGAAAATCCTACTTTGTTGGGTGGCGGCACTATCAGCATTGTATCATTCTTGAAGGCGTTGTCTTGGAAGCTTCGAGGGTTGTGGCGTTGTTGTGTTGCGGTTGGTAGTTGGAGGTTGTAGGTTGTAGGATCGAGAAGAGGTGTCTAGAGGGGGGCTGATTAGACCCTCTACAAACAAAAGTGGCAGTTTTTAAGTTCTTCAAGTTGAGGTGGAGTTTTAGCACAATTTTAAGCAAGCACAATACATTTCAAGCAAGCATGGAAAGAGTATAAGCAGCGGAAAGAGTAAAGCATGCTAATTGCAAGAAAGTAAAGGGACGAGATTGGAGTGTGCAAACGCAATGAAGACACGGAGAATTTTGGCGTGGTTCCGATAGGTGGTGCTATCGTACATCCACGTTGAGGGAGACTTCAACCCACGAAGGGTAATGGTTGTGCGAGTCCACGGAAGCTTCACCCACGAAGGGTCCATGAAGAAGCAACTTGTCTATCCCACCATGGCCATCGCCCACGAAGGACTTGCCTCACTCGGGTAGATCTTCACGAAGTAGGCGATCTCCTTGCCCTTACAAACTCCTTGGTTAAACTCCACAATCTTGTCGGAGGCTTCCAAGTGACACCTAACCAATCTAGGAGACACCACTCTCCAAAAGGTAATAGATGGTGTGTTGATGATGAACTCCTTGCTCTTGTGCTTCAAATGATAGTCTCCCCAACACTCAACTCTCTCTCACTGATTTGCCTATGGTGGAAAGATGATTTGAGTGGAAAATAACTTGGGGAAGGCTAGAGACCAAGATTCTTATGGTTGGATTGGAATGTCTTGGTCTCAACACATGAGTAGCTGGTTCTCTCATAAAATGAGTAGTGGAAGTGTAGGCACGTTCTTGTTGGGGAACGTAGCGATAATTCAAAATTTTCTACGCATCACCAAGATCAATCTATGGAATAACTAGCAACGAGAGAGAGGGGACTGCATCTTCATACCCTTGAAGATCGCGATGCGAAAGCGTTACAAGAACGCGGTCGGTGAAGTCCTACACGAAGCGATTCAGATTGCGGCCGAATCCGATCTAAGCACCGAACAACGGTGCCTCCGCGTTCAACACACATGCAGCCCGGTGACGTCTCCCGTGCCTTGATCCAGCAAGGAGAGAGGGAGAGGTTGGGGAAGACTCCGTCCAGCAGCAGCACAACGACATGGTGGTGATGGAGGAGCGTGGCACTCCAGCAGGGCTTCGCCAAGCACTGCGAGAGACGAGGAGGGAGAGGGTAGGGCTGCGCCAAGAGAGAGGGAGACTCATGTCTATGGCAGCCCCAAAACCCCCACTATATATAGGGGAAGGGGAGGGGCTGCGCCCCCATCTAGGGTTCCCCCCCTAGGGGTGGTGGCCAGCCCTAGATGCATCTGAGGGTGCGGCCAGAGGGGGAGAGAGGGGGGGCGCACCCTAGGTGGGCCTTAGGCCCATCTGAGCCTAGGGTTTTCCCCCTTCCCCCTTTCCATGCGCCTTGGGCCTCTTGTGGGAGGCGCACCAGCCCACCTAGGGGTTGGTCCCTTCCCACACTTGGCCCATGCAGGCCTCCGGGGTTGGTGGCCCCTCCCGGTGGACCCCCGGAACCCTCCGGTGGTCCCGGTACATTACCGGTGACGCCCGAAACTCTTCCGGTGGCCAAAACCTCACTTCCTATATATTATTCTTTACCTCCAGACCATTCCAGAACTCCTCGTGACGTCCGGGATCTCATCCGGGACTCCGAACAATATTCGGTAACCATGTGTATCTATTCCCTATAACCCTAGCGTCATCGAACCTTAAGTGTGTAGACCCTACGGGTTCTGGAACCATGCAGACATGACCGAGACGTTCCCCGGCCAATAACCAACAGCGGGATCTGGATACCCATGTTGGATCCCACATGTTCCACGATGATCTCATCGGATGAACCACGATGTCGGGGATTCAATCAATCCAGTATACAATTCCCTTTGTCAATCGGTATGTTACTTCCCCGAGATTCGATCGTTGGTATCCCTATACCTTGTTCAATCTCGTTACCGGCAAGTCTCTTTACTCGTTCCGTAACGCATGATCCCGTGACTAACTACTTAGTCACATTGAGCTCATAATGATGATGCATTACCGAGTGGGCCCAGAGATACCTCTCCGTCATACGGAGTGACAAATCCCAGTCTCGATTCCTGCCAACCCAACAGACACTTTCGGAGATACCTGTAGTGTACCTTTATAGCCACCCAGTTACGTTGTGACGTTTGGTACACCCAAAGCATTCCTACGGTATCCGGGAGTTGCACAATCTCATGGTCTAAGGAAATGATACTTGACATTAGAAAAGCTCTTAGCAAACGAACTACACGATCTTGTGCTATGCTTAGGGTTGGGTCTTGTCCATCACATCATTCTCCTAATGATGTGATCCCGTTATCAATGACATCAAATGTCCATGGTCAGGAAACCATAACCATCTATTGATCAACGAGCTAGTCAACTAGAGGCTTACTAGGGACATGGTGTGGTCTATGTATTCACACATGTATTACGGTTTCCACTTAATACAATTATAGTATGAACAATAGACAATTATCATGAACAAGGAAATACAATAATAACCATTTTATTATTGCCTCTAGGGCATATTTCCAACAGTCTCCCACTTGCACTAGAGTCAATAATCTAGTTCACATCACCATGTGATTAACACTCAAAGTTCACATCGCCATGTGACTAATACCCAAGAGTTTACTAGAGTCAATAATCTAGTTCACATCACCATGTGATTAACACTCAATGAGTTCTAGGGTTTGATCATGTTATGCTTATGAGAGAGGTTTTAGTCGACGGGTCTGCAACATTCAGATCCGTGTGCTTTACAAATCTCTATGTCATCTTGTAGATGCAGCTACCACGCGCTATTTGGAGCTATTCCAAATAACTGCTCTACTATACGAATCCGGTTTACTACTTAGGGTCATCCGGATTAGTGTCAAAGTTTGCATCGAGGTAACCCTTTACGACGAACTTCTTTTCCACCTCCATAATCGAGAAAATTCCTTAGTCCACTAGATACTAAGGATAAGTTCGACCGCTGTCATGTGATCCATTCCCGGATCACTATTGTACCCCTTGACTAACTCATGGCAAGGCACACTTCAGGTGCGGTACACAGCATAGCATACTGTAGAGCCTACGTCTAAAGCATAGGGGACGACCTTCGTCCTTTCTCTCTCTTCTGGCGTGGTCAGGTCTTGAGTCTTACTCAATACTCACACCTTGTAACACAGCCAAGAACTCCTTCTTTGCTGATCTATTTTGAACTCCTTCAAAATCTTGTCATGGTATGTATTCATTTGAAAGTACTATTAAGCGTTTTTGATCTATCCTTATAGATCTTGATGCTCAATGTTCAAGTAGCTTAATCCAGGTTTTCCATTGAAAAACACTTTTCAAATAACCCTGTATGCTTTCCAGAAATTCTACATCATTTCTGATCAACAATATGTTAACAACATATACTCATCAAAAATTCTATAGTGTTCCCACTCACTTCTTTGGAAATACAAGTTTCTCATAAACTTTGTATAAACCCAAAATCTTTGATCATCTCATCAAAGCGTATATTCCAACTCCGAGATGCTTACTCCAGTCCTTAGAAGGATTGCTGGAGCTTTGCATACTTGTTAGCATCTTTCAGGATTGACAAAACCTTCTGGTTGTATCACATACAACCTTTCCTCAAGAAAATCGTCGAGGAAACAATGTTTTGACATCCCATCTGCAAGATTTCATAAATAATGCAGTGACTGCTAATATAATTCCAAGAGACTCTTAGCATCGCTACGAGTGAGAAAGTCTCATCGCAGTCAACTCCTTGAACTTGTCGGAAAACAACTTAACGACAAGTCGAGCTTTCTTAATGGTGACACTTACCATCATTTTCCGTCTTCCTTTTAAAATCCATCTGCACCCAACAGCCTTACGACCATCAAGTAGTTCTTCCAAAGTCTATACTTGTTTTTATATATGGATCCTCTCTCGAATTTTATGGCCTCGAGCCATTCGTCGGAATCCGGGCCCACCATCGCTTCTGCATAGCTCATAGGTTCATCATTGTCCAACAACATGACTTCCAAGACAGGATTACCGTACCACTATGAAGTAGTACGCATCCTTGTCGACCTACGAGGTTTGGTAGTGACTTGATCTGAAGTTTCATGATCACTATCATCAGCTTCCACTTCAATTCGTGTAGGCTCCACAGGAACAACTTCTTGTGCCCCGCTACAGACTAGTTGAAGTGACGGTTCAATAACCTCATCAAGTCTCCACCATCCTCCCACTCGATTCTTTCAAGAGAAACTTTTCCTCGAGAAAGGACATGTTTCTAGAAACAATCACTTTGCTTCCGGATCTGAAATAGGAGGTATACCCAACTGTTTTGGGTATTCTATGAAGATGCATTTATCCGCTTTGGGTTCGAGCTTATCAGCCTGAAACTTTTCCACATAAGCGTCGCAGCCCCAAACTTTTAAGAAACAACAGCTTAGGTTTCTCTAAACCATAGTTCATACGGTGTCGTCTCAACAGAATTGCGTGGTGCCCTATTTAAAGTGAATGCGGTTGTCTCTAATGCCTAACCCATAAACGATAGTGGTAATTTGATAAGAGACATCATGGTATGCACTATATCCAATAGGGTGCAGTTATGATGTTCGGACACACCATCACACTATGGTGTTCCAGCCGGTATTAGTCGTGAAACAATTTCCACAATGTCTTAATTGTGTGCCAAACTCGTAACTCACATATTCATCTCTATGATCATATCATAGTAATTTTATCCTCTTGTCACGACGATCTTCAACTTCACTCTAAAATTACTTGAACCTTTCAATAATTCAGACTTGTGTTTCATCAAGTAAATCTACTCAGCATCTACACAAATCATCTGTGAAGTAAGAACATAACGATATCCACTGCATGCCTCAGCACTCATTGGACTGCACACATCAAAATGTATTACTTCCAACAGGTTGCTTTCTTGTTCCATCTTACTGAAAACGAGGCCTTTCAGTCATCTTGCCCATGTGGTATGATTTGCATGTATCAAGTGATTCAAAATCAAGTGAGTCCAAATGATCCATCTGTATGGAGTTTCTTCATGCATGTATACCAATAGACATGGTTCGCATGTCTCAATCTTTTCAAAAACGAGTGAGTCCAAAGATCCATCAACATGGAGCTTCTTCATGCGTTTTATCCCAATATGACTCAAATAGCAGTGCCACAAGTATGTGGCACTATCATTACTATCTTATATCTTTTGGCATGAACATGTGTATCACTACGATCGAGATTCAATAAACCATTAATTTTAGGTGCAAGACCATTGAAGGTATTATTCAAAGAGTAACCATTATTCTCCTTAAATGAATAACCGTATTGCGATAAACATAATCCAATCATGTCTATGCTCAACGCAAAAACCAAATAACAATTATTTAGGTTTAACACCAATCTCGATGGTAGAGGGAGCATGCGATGCTTGATCACATCAACCTTGGAAACACTTCCAACACATATCGTCATCTCATCTTTAGCTAGTCTCCGTTTATTCCGCAGCTTTTATTTCGAGTTACCAACACTTAGCAACCGAACCGGTATCTAATACACTGGTGCTACTAGGAGTACTAGTAAAGTACACATTAATATAATGTATATCCAATATACTTCTGTCGACCTTACCAGCCTTCTCATCTACCAAGTATCTAGGGTAGTTCTGCTTCAAAGACCGTTCCCCTCATTACAGAAGCACTTAGTCTCGGGTTTGGGTTCTACCTTGGGTTTCTTCACTAGAGCAGCAACTGATTTGCCGTTTCATGAAGTATCCCTTCTTGCCCTTGCCCTTATTGAAACTAGTGGTTTTACCAACCATCAACAATTGATGCTCCTACTTGATTTCTACTTTCGCGGTGTCAAACATCGCGAGTTGCTCAAGGATCATCATGTCTATCCCTGATATGTTATAGTTCATCACGAAGCTCTAATACCTTGGTGGCAGTGACTATGGAGAACCATCACTATCTCATCTGGAAGACAACTCCCACTCGATTCAAGCGATTGTAGTACTCAGACAATCTGAGCACATGCTCAACGATTGAGCTTTTCTCCCTTAGTTTGCAGGCTTAAGAAACTTGTCAGAGGTCTCATACCTCTTGACGTGAGCACAAGCCTAAAATCCCAATTTCAGCTCTTGGAACATCTCATATGTTCTGCGATGTTTCAAAATGTCTTCGGTGCCTCAATTCTAAACCGTTTAACATTACGCACTGAACTATCACGTAGTCATCAAAACGTGTATGTCAGATGTTCGCAACATCCACAAACGACGCTCGAGGTTCAGCACACCGAGCGGTGCATTAAGGACATAAGACTTATGTGCAGCAATGAGGACAATCCTCAGTTTACGGACCCAGTCCCCATAATTGCTACTATCAACTTTCAACTAAATTTTCTCTAGGAACATATCTTAAACAGTAGAACTAAAGCGTAAGCTACGGCATAATTTGCAAAGACCTTTTGACTATGTTCATGATAATTAAGTTCATCTATTATTTAATGAACTCCCACTCAGATAGACATCCCTCTAGTCATCTAAGTGATACATGATCCGAGTCAACTAGGCCGTGTCCGATCATCACGTGAGACGGACTAGTCATCATCGGTGAACATCTTCATGTTGATCGTATCTGCTATACGACTCATGTTCGACCTTTCGGTCTCTTGTGTTCCGAGGCCATGTCTGTACATGCTAGGCTCGTCAAGTCAACCTAAGTGTTTTGCATGTGTAAATCTGGCTTACACCCGTTGTATGCGAACGTTAGAATCTATCACACCCGATCATCACGTGGTGCTTCGAAACAACGAACCTTCGCAACGGTGCACAGTTAGGGGGAACACATCTCTTGAAATTTTAGTGAGGGATCATCTTATTTATGCTACCGTCGTTCTAAGCAAATAAGATGTAAACATGACAGACATCACATGCAAATCATAAAGTGACATGATATGGCCAGTGTCATCTTGCGCCTTTTGATCTCCATCTTCGAGGCGCGGCATGATCACCTTCATCACCGGCATGACACCATGATCTCCATCATCATGATCTCCATCATCGTGTCTTCATGAAGTTGTCTCGCCAACTATTACTTCTACTACTATGGCTAACGGTTAGCAATAAAGTAAAGTAATTACATGGCGTTTTTCATTGACACGCAGGTCATACAATAAATTAAGACAACTCCTATGGCTCCTGCCGGTTGTCATACTCATCGACATACAAGTCGCGATTCCTATTACAAGAACATGATCAATCTCATACATCACATATATGATTCATCACATCCTTTTGGCCATATCACATCACATAGCATACCCTGCAAAAACAAGTTAGACGTCCTCTAATTGTTGTTGCATGTTTTACGTGGCTGCTATGGGTTTCTAGCAAGAACGTTTCTTACCTACGCAAAAGCCACAACGGTGATATGCCAATTGCTATTTACCCTTCATAAGGACCCTTTTCATCGAATCCGATCCAACTAAAGTGGGAGAGACAGACACCCGCTAGCCACCTTATGCATCAAGTGCATGTCAGTCGGTGGAACCTGTCTCACGTAAGAGTACGTGTAAGGTCGGTCCGGGCCGCTTCATCCCACAATGCCGCCGAATCAAGATAAGACTAGTAACGGCAAGCAAATTGAACAACTCATCGCCCACAACTACTTTGTGTTCTACTCGTGCATAGAATCTACGCATAGACCTAGCTCATGATGCCACTGTTGGGGAAGGTAGCGATAATTCAAAATTTTCTACGCATCACCAAGATCAATCTATGGAATAACTAGCAACGAGAGAGAGGGGAGTGCATCTTCATACCCTTGAAGATCGCGATGCGGAAGCGTTACAAGAACGCGGTCGGTGAAGTCGTACACGAAGCGATTCAGATCGCGGCCGAATCCGATCTAAGCACCGAACAACGGTGCCTCCGCGTTCAACACACATGCAGCCCGGTGACGTCTCCCGTGCCTTGATCCAGCAAGGAGAGAGGGAGAGGTTGGGGAAGACTCCGTCCAGCAGCAGCACAACGACATGGTGGTGATGGAGGAGCGTGGCACTCCAGCAGGGCTTCGCCAAGCACTGCGAGAGACGAGGAGGGAGAGGGGTAGGGCTGCGCCAAGAGAGAGGGAGACTCATGTCTATGGCAGCCCCAAAACCCCCACTATATATAGGGGAAGGGGAGGGGCTGCGCCCCCATCTAGGGTTCCCCCCCTAGGGGTGGCGATCAGCCCTAGATGCATCTGAGGGGGCGGTCAGAGGGGGAGAGAGGGGGCGCACCCTAGGTGGGCCTTAGGCCCATCTGAGCCTAGGGTTTTCCCCCCTCCCCCTTTCCATGCGCCTTGGGCCTCTTGTGGGAGGCGCACCAGCCCACCTAGGGGCTGGTCCCTTCCCACACTTGGCCCACGCAGGCCTCCGGGGTTGGTGGCCCCTCCCGGTGGACCCCCGGAACCCTCCGGTGGTCCCGCTACATTACCGGTGACGCCCGAAACTGTTCCGGTGGCCAAAACCTTACTTCCTATATATTATTCTTTACCTCCGGACCATTCCGGAACTCCTCGTGATGTCCGGGATCTCATCCGGGACTCCGAACAACATTCGGTAACCACGTGTATCTATTCCCTATAACCCTAGCGTCATCGAACCTTAAGTGTGTAGACCCTACGGGTTCTGAAACCATGCAGACATGACCGAGACGTTCTCCGGCCAATGACCAATAGCGGGATCTGGATACCCATGTTGGATCCCACATGTTCCACGATGATCTCATCGGATGAACCACGATGTCGGGGATTCAATCAATCCAGTATACAATTCCCTTTGTCAATCGGTATGTTACTTGCCCGAGATTCGATCGTCGGTATCCCTATACCTTGTTCAATCTCGTTACCGGCAAGTCTCTTTACTCGTTCCATAACGCATGATCCCGTGACTAACTACTTAGTCACATTGAGCTCATAATGATGATGCATTACCGAGTGAGCCCAGAGATACCTCTCCGTCATACGGAGTGACAAATCCCAGTCTCGATTCGTGCCAACCCAACAGACACTTTCGGAGATACCTGTAGTGTACCTTTATAGCCACCCAGTTACGTTGTGACGTTTGGTACACCCAAAGCATTCCTACGGTATCCGGGAGTTGCACAATCTCATGGTCTAAGGAAATGATACTTGACATTAGAAAAGCTCTTAGCAAACGAACTACACGATCTTGTGCTATGCTTAGGGTTGGGTCTTGTCCATCACATCATTCTCCTAATGATGTGATCCCGTTATCAATGACATCAAATGTCCATGGTCAGGAAACCATAACGATCTATTGATCAACGAGCTAGTCAACTAGAGGCTTACTAGGGACATGTTGTGGTCTATGTATTCACACATGTATTACGGTTTCTAGTTAATACAATTATAGCATGAACAATAGACAATTATCATGAACAAGGAAATACAATAATAACCATTTTATTATTGCCTCTAGGGCATATTTCCAACAGTTCTGATGGCTCTCTCTCTAATGGAGATGGGGGTGGAGGGGTATATATAGCCTCCACACAAAATCCAACCGTTACACACATTTGACCCAACTCGGTCAGACCGAATAGAAGAACTCGATGAGACCGATTCAGTTCAAAAATGTGAACGTTAGGAATATCGGTGGGACCGACATGATCGACTCGGTGGGACCGATGTGCTAGGGCTAGGGCAAAACCTCATCTCGGTGAGACCGATTGCATGAACTCGGTGAGACCGATTTCAGCAATGAGTAAATAGAGAGTTGGTCAGGCAAACTCGGTGGGACCAATTGCTCATTTCGGTGAGACCGAAGTGTTACGAAGGGAAACAGAGAGTTTGCAATGCCATCTCGGTTAGACCGAGATCCGTATCGGTGAAACCAAATTGTCTAGGGTTTCTGGTAGTGGCTATGTCAACTGAGCTCGGTGGCGCCGGATAGATCAAATCGGTGGGGCCGAGTTTGACTTTGGGTTTTGGACATATTTGGAGTGGGAAAGTGGTTGAGGGTTTTGGAGTAATATCACTAAGCACTTTGAGCAAGTAGACCATTAAGCAACACCTCATCCACTTTTAATAGTATTGGCTTTCCTATGGACTCAATGTGATCTTGGATCACTAAAATGAAAATGAAGAGCCTTGAGCTTTTGCCAATCTTTGTCCTTAGCATTTTGAAGGGGTTCCACATCCTCTTGTCCTTGCCATGCCATTGTTGAACTGATCTGAAATATACTAGATAAAGGTATTAGTCCAACAAGAGATATGTTGTCATTAATTACCAAAATCACCCAGGGAGCACTTGTGCTTTTAGAGGTGGCGGCGACGGGGCTCGTGGGTTCACACCAACATTGAAGGTTCAGCGGAGTCGACTTCGGTTCTGCGCCCTTGGTGCTCGATGTTAACCTAGGCCCTCGGTACATCGTTTGTCTCTTGCGTGGTCGTCCATGGACAACGATGGTGTTTTGATATCTCTACTCTTATAAAAAATCGAGTTGGTGATGATGGTGTGCCTGCGATCTTGCAATATAGACCGTCTGATCTATATCTGGCGGATAGAAAGCAAAATATGGCAATTTTGCAAAAATATACCCGCATCTCTCTCCACATTTGCAGATAAGGCATTTCCTTGTTCATCCTTATCTCCCACAACCTCATTGTTGAGCAATTAAAAAAGGAAGTCTCTGAAACAATCTAGCATGGTGGCCACTGTCGGCGTCGTCCATCCCCATGCCTCCGCTCAGTCCGACCATCAATCACCACCACGCCCCACTCCTCTTTCTCGAGATATCATTAGTTTTTACACATGGGATTACTCCCGTATGGGTTAATCACAACAGGTGTTTTGTAAAAAAAATGCATCTTGATGTTCCGTGCAATGCACGGGCATCTTGCTAGTAGCTGTGTCATTTATGACTCGATGAGCGTGTTTAGAATCTTTTTCTTGGGATGCCTGGTTGCGACATTCGTCCATGCTCTAGGGTAAGCAGCTCCATCTATCGATGGTGCCATGCGTTTCGAGCCAAGGCGAGGAGGTTGGGACCTCCTTCGGTGATGGAATGAATGATTGTGTCTTGCAACGGCCCCTGTTGTTTCGACGACTGCATGCCCTTATTTTGCTCGTGGGCTTTCGCCTTTCGAGCCGGCATGCTCCTCTTCTCCTGTGCGGTTTTCGTGGAAGAGGGCATTGATGTCTCCAAGTTTCATGTTTTTTGTCCACCTTTTAGCTTGTAGTGTATGTTGCTCTGTGAGATGTTTCTTCATCACCTTTTGTGTTCAGCAGTGTTGTGGTCACTTTTTCTGTTTGTTGTTCATGACTGTAATCCTGGCCGGTTGATGACTTTATTAATTCAAAGTCGGACCCAAATTGTGCCCATTCTCTAAACAAACAAATCAAATTTCACTTACAAGGTCTAAATGTCCTTCCTTCCAACACTGTTGATATCTAAATTTCCCTTTCTGGTTTCGCAAATATCAAATTTGGTCACCCAATAGATGAGACATTGTGTCCACACAATGAAATTTCTATAAAAGCGAGTTTCATGATGTCTAGAATATATGACCGACCAACTAGACTACATGGCTCGTACTTGAAGAACATTTCTCATACTAGTTGCTCCCCCGAATCTTGGCCCCAGCGAAAGCCGGTCGGTCCCCTCGGTGTACCGTGTACGTTCACATAGCACCGGCGCCATGCGTTCACGTTTACTTCATCCTCCGAGATATTTTTACACCCTTCCTCGAGATATGCATCGGCTCTGGATATTTTTTTAGACGACCACGACAGTGACTTGGATGTTCAGCCAGGACGAAGATGTCAACGTGTCCTCCTTAAGGACGTGTTCAACGGAACCTGATCGTAATTTCGCTCACTGATGCTCATCAGCTCAGCTCACATAGCTGTCCAGATCAGTAACTGCTCCTACTTTTCCCCCGGCACCGGTGAACCGTGAGGCAGTGTGTGTGGTTCATGCGCTCTTCGACCGTGTCCACTACTTTTTCTTAGCTTTCTGTGGACGACGCCACCGCCCGCCCTCAACTGGCAGACGGATAAAAGAACGTTTCACCGGATCAAATCGCAGTCAGTGTAGACGTTCCGGTTTTGGATCGCGACGCATTTGTTCGTACGTGAAAGTGAAGCGCTCGATCTAATGTGACTATTCATCCGTGGTTTTGCTCCTGATGCCGACCCTGATGCTAGCTTAAAAACAATGCTCTTATTGTTAAAGTATGCGTACATACTCCATAGGAGTACATACATAATAACAAAGGTCGTGTTCATGGCGCTTGCCCTTGGACAAATCCGCCGAACTCCTCGTCTGCATGCTTTCACATCAAGCGGTGCGTACTCCACAGGATTATTTGATTATTTCCAAAAGGTTTTGACGCATAAAAAATGGTTCGCAAATTACGACCGACAGGCGGGTCGAGTGCGTTTGACTCGGCCCCAAACCAACCAAACAACCGTCCGCGGGAAGGCAGAAGCTTCCGGCCGTTCCAGCCAAGCCAAACCCATGAGCGCTCCACCGCCGCGGCGCCCACAGAAAATCCACCCCGCGCAGTGTACACCACGGCGCCAGTGGTCTCCCTCCCATTGGCCGCGCCCCACCGCGTCACGGAAGAAGCCAGGCCGACCCGTCGCCGTCCCCCCCACCCACCCACCCCGGAGCCGCCCCCACCCCC
>NC_057799.1:77797380-77805016 GCF_018294505.1 Triticum aestivum
GAGAGATATTTCGTCCCGGACGCGTCCGCCCCGACGACCGACCGACAAACAGCGCAAAAGGTAAGCAAGAACGCCGAGAATTGGCCGTGATGCTCTCTCCACAGATCTATGGCGACCTTGACGTAGTTGTACTGATCCAGTACCACATGGCCGGAGCTGAGTAGCTGATGATCGAGGCTGATTTGCTTTTGCTTTGCGATGATCAGTAGGAGGGAGAGGATGAGCACCATGGCGATGTCGGCGCTGAACCCGGACGCGCCCATGTTCATCCCGGCGGCGTTCAAGAAGGTGGAGGACTACTCGCCCGAGTGGTGGGAGCTCGTCAAGACCACCGCCTGGTTCCGCGACCACTGGTTCCGCCAGCACCAGCTCTACGAGGACCTCGCCGACAACGTGGACGTGGACGACGTCGCCGCCCTCCTCCCCGACGACTCCGTCGACCTGCTCGACGCCGACGACCTCTTCTACTCCCCGCCGTCGCCCCAGCCCCAGCCCGACTTCTACCACTACAAACCAGCAGGTACTGTTCCGGACACCTCTCACCGTCTCCTCCTCCTCGCCAGTACAGCAGCAGCGGGAAGCTCACCGGGATCGCTCTGAATTTGCAGGGTTCGGCGGCGACATGGACGCGGTGCTCAAGACGCTGAGCCTGAACTCGCCGAGGGGCGGCGGCCCCGCAGCAGCCTGGGCGCCGATGAGGCACGCCGAGAAGCCAGCGCAGCACGTCAGCCCCAGGGCCGGCGGTGCCGCCCGCCGCGCCATCCACCAGCCTCGCTAGAGCTAAACGAGTGCTGCTGCCGCCGCTGCTGCTGTGTAGTGTAACCTTGAGTTCAGTTCAGTCGGGTTCAGTCTAGTCTCTCCCTGCATCTGTGTATACAGCTGAAAAATGAAGGGGAAAACAAACTGCAGGCCCCTGCTTGCTAGCTAGTGATTTCCCTTCCCTTGTAGCTTCCCTCCCGTGTTCAGAAATGGGTCAAGAACAAAAGCAAAAAAAAAAAAGATCATGTGTAATCTATGATGAGATGGTAATCAGGTCCAACGCTAGACCTTTTCTCAAGTGCTTCTCTCTTTTGGATTGCTTCCACTGTGTTTTTTCCTGATTTTGTGCACGATTCTTCACTGACTGTGATTGCCATGAAGGGCTTAAAATAGAAGGTGAGAGAGATCGCTTTGGTTGATTCTGCCATCAAGAGCTTAACATGGAAGTGATTGATCAAGAAGGTTTCCGAGGGAGATCCCTTTGTCCGATTTGGCCATCAAGAGCTTAAATCGGAAGTGAATTGATCAAGAAGGTATCCGGCAGAGATCACTCTGTCCTCTGCGCATAAGAGGAAAACACCTTTATTGAGCAAGATACCTATGTACAACAGGTAGTAGAGGCGAACAAGAAGCTGCTTTTAGATTCATCTCCGATAGAGGCCTAGGTTGTTTGTTTCAGCTTTAGACGAAAGATTCTAGAAGGAAAAATCAATCTAGATTCGGACCATTCTCAATGCAATTGCCTAAAGCACGTCCAAGTTTACTTCAGTCGCGAAGCAAAACCCCATATGATTCGAAGCCAATTGAAGCTGAAACAAACAGGGCCAGAGCCCTGCATTCTCCATGCCTCTCTTTTTGAATGAGCGGTTGCATCACAGGCATGGCAGCTTGGAAATACAGGCATTCTACTTGATCTTCTAACAACATTAGGCCTTGTACAATGTTGGGTGCTTAGAAAAACAAACCGGGTTTTTCTGGCACCAGTGCCTAATTCTACTTGAGAGACCAAATAAGCACCGGTGCTTAAATAAACACTGGTTTATTTCTCTATAAGCACCTTCCCTAAACGCCTTGCATTGTACAAGTCCTTAGCTTACAATTTAAGATGCTGCAAGAGTGCATGTGTCAATGTATGGTTGTCTGAAGTGGAAGGAAAGCAATAAGCAGCAGGAAGGAGAACACTGGCCGTCACGAGATATCAACTGTCAGGTAGTACCAAAGTCAAGCCACCCAGCCAAGCACAGCGCAAGTGGATACTAGTTTGAATGGGTTAGTGGTCTGCACGTATGGAGAGAACGAATTCAGCAGGTCGTTCTTCAAAGTCTACTATACATGCCATGGATCAAATAATAAAGCACTGACGTTTGGCTGCTGGAAGAACTGATGACCAGGATTCAACACCTTGAATTGGAAACGCTTTCAAGCTTTGCCAAATTGACCAGTGACTCTTGCAATTGTTCTTTCTCTTTAGTTGCTAAAGGTTTGAGAAAAACAAAAACCAGATACCGGCTTTTCGAGAAGAAATGGCTTTCTCTTTGGTTGCTAAAGGTTTGAGATCGACAAAACCCAGATGCCGGCATTTCCAGAAGAAATGGTGCATGGTCGGTCATCCAATCGTGAGTGAGACAGCCCAAGACTGGCCACTTTCAATTATAGGTCGCCTAAAATGTAAAGAAGTGCACACGTCACATCACCATAACACGAGCACAAAGGATGAATAGCAGCAACCTCATGGTTACCAAGATGAGCAGCAGGTGCATTTTACAGGACCTCAAAAATGGGCTGAGCGGGAAAGCCCACCCCCCTCATCACTACGTTACCAGGCATATATATAAATAGGGTCACGCAACCAGGGTACTTGACACACTCGATTCTGCGGTTACACGGCAGCTACCATTTAACACAACCATAGTTAGACAGTATAACTCACTGTTCCAGCAATGGGAGGAAGGGGGCAATCAACCGCATGGCAACACCAGACTTAAACTTGCTTGTAGAACAGGATATACGCTGGGTTATGCAAGACCTTGTTCACGTTGATGGGCATGACATGGCCGTCATCGAACCGAAGCCACTGCCCACCGTCACGCTTCGCATCAGCGGTGTAATGGCCCCTGGACGGGCCGCTCCCGTGATGAGTGATGGTTGCAACAAGCTCGTATCTTCTACCCTGCACTCGACCAAAGGTGGGATGTTAGATGAAGTAATCAATGTGTATCCAAGAAACAGCTGTTACATCTGATTTTACAAAGGGTTGCATAAACGTATAAAGAAGTCTAATCCCACACGCTGTGGGACAAAAGTGATCAAATAGTAGATACACCAACTACAATAATAAAATAGAGTATCAAGGAGATTATCACCTCTGATGATGGTGAGCTCAGCAGATCCCGATTAAGGACCAGTTCAAGAGGGAAGTGGAGTGGCTTGTACAGTTTAGTACACCCACGATTTCCATAACTGAACCTCTTCAAGTGCAGTATCATTATCTTTGAAAGTTCGTGTATCTTGAATGATTTCCTAGCTGTCACCACTCCGGCCTGCAAGATCAAGTTTCATCAGTCCATATTATAGCTGATTTCAAAAGGATAATAATTGTGACAAGAAGCATACTGTTGCGCTGAGGAGGTGTATAGTACAGAGGTATAGTTCAACAACCTAGTTTCAGCTTATAGCGGCATCAACAGAATACTAAGATTTACATCAAAGAAGGCAACCAACCAACTAATCAGGTAGTTTATAATATATAATGCATCAGAGGCGAATGGCGCTAATGCAGAATGCATGATGTCCCTTATATGTAATATAATTCTGAAATAATGTAAGCAAATTCTCTGACAAGCTAAGTAATTGCAAAATTCAGGAGTCAAAACTACTGAGCACAGATTTCAGTAAGAACCTTTCCAGCAGTTGTTCTGTATCCTTCCAAAGATTCAGGGGTGGAAAACAGATGAAGTGCATCGTCAAGCGTTTGAACAGCATCTGGAAATATATCAAGATGGAGCAGCAGGAAAGGCTGAACGGTTGCTGACGCTTTGTTACCTATAAATAGATCCGAAAAGAAGATACAACATGAGGGTAAGAAACTGCATAACTGAAACTCCCTCAATTTTTGCCAACAACGCTAATGATTTCAATTTACAGTGAGAATTTGCTTCAGATAACCGACACGAATCTAATGCAGGATTTCTGACAACAATGATAACTTAGCACAAATGAACAGTTGACGTGTTTTTATTTAAAGTTCAAGGATAAGCAAAAATGACTTTTCCTTGACAGCACTTCTGCATGTTTAAGAAACATCATTTCTATTATAAGCTAAGGTACTACTATTTCCACAGAAAACTTTACACAAGCACAAATATAGCTAGAATCAGGAGACAAAACCTTTCCAAAAGGGCATCTAGCTGATAGATCAGAGTTAAAAGGAAATGACTGAAATTTCTCAGCACAAGAAATAGTTACCTGCAGCTTTCACTACACTTTGCAGCTTGCCTCCAAAAATAGCACTTAGATCGGAGGGAACAAAACTATGCGTTCTCATGATTGCAGATTTGTTCTTCCTACCTACAGTCTCCCAGGCATCGTCATCATCAGAAGAAACAACCATACCTTCCTTTGAATTTGAACCATTGCCATTAAGCCTCAACAGTTCATCATGCATTCTATCCATGGCAAAACTTAGAAACTCTTGGGCATCTTCTTGTCTGCAGAAATGCAAAGCATCATAAACTGAATTATTTTTGTTTTTTAGGGAAGGCCATCATGGCTAGCTTTATCGACTTAAGATAGGCATTACATCGTCCACAAGATGAGAGACCAGACAGCCCAGAGGCTCATCCGTACAACTAAGAGAAGTCTTATTACAATAACAGAAATTAGCTAGCACATGCGCCGCTTGGTTACTAGAACGAAAACAATGCTTAAAGACGACCTTCCCGATCGAAGCCCTGTTACTAGGAAAATAAAAATTTAACGCATGATATTTACACTAACACAAAATCAGAGCAGCATGCATAATGTCCATGCATTCAATGCAGCAAAATATATTGTTTGAACAAATTTCAAGCTAAGATGGCATCTATCTCAGTTTCATGTTCCACAAATTTCAAGAATAAGATATTACTGGGATGCTTCTGATTCTAGTGCAAGTCATCATGCTCATAAGCATTAGTTATAGTTTCAATGTCAAATTTGGTTTCCAGTAAAGGACAAACAGGATACATTATGATACTGATGGGATTCATGTCTTGCTATACAAAAAAATGCTAAAAATAAGCACAAACACGAAAAAAGAATGCTATTCTCAAGTAGTACCTATGACAGCCAAACAATTAGCGTCACATTTCATCAATTTCACTTAAAAAAATAATAACCAAGTACAGCATCAACAACTTACCTTGGCCGAGCAGATGTTCCAGCCGGTACATCTGGAGTAAAATTTCTCAGAACTTGATCGAACATGGTAGGATTGATTACTTTTGCAGCGACCAAAGCAAACCTCTCGTCTTTCTTCATAGTGGACTCGTCAAGTACATCAAACTGAGAGAGGAGCTCAATGAATGCACTCAGAGTAGGGTAGCCAGCCTAAAATTAGCAGTAGTCAGAACAAAAGCCAGTGAAATCAGCAGAGAGGACATTGAATTGATTCATTTACGTAGTAGTACCTTGGGTATACTCCGGTTCCTCAGGTCTTGTACAAGCTGAACAAAAGGGAAGCATGAAAGGAAAGCCTGCAAAGTTGCATTCAGGAAGCATATATTTCCTGTATTCTTCAAACCATGAGGAAGCAACGGCTTATTCTGATAGGCTTCCTTATTTAAACTTGTGACTGACTCATCTGCTGGAGCTGCAATAATAGGTGCATCAGCACCTGTGCTTCCATTCTCAGTTACTAACATAGCTGAACTGCTGCTTTCTGTACATCTGAGACCATCATTGTGCGGCCCTAGCCCTTCAATTGGTGTTGAACTGCTGATGCTCTTGATAGGCGCAACTGAAGTAGCCACAGATTCAGTCTTCTTTACAGTGTTAGCAGGGCCGGGTGAAGGAACTGTAGCTTCAGCCTTCTTCACATTGTTGACAGGCCCGGGTGAAGGAACCGTAGCTTCAGCCTTCTTCACATTGTTGACAGGCCTGGGTGAAGGAACCGTAGCTTCAGCCTTCTTCACATTGTTGACAGGCCCTGGTGAAGGAACTGTAGCTTCAGCCTTCTTCACATTGTTGACAGGCACAGGTGATGGAACCGTAGCTTCAGCCTTCTTCACATTGTTGGCAGGCCTAGCTGAAGGAACCGTAGGTTCAGCCTTCTTCACATTGTTGGCAGACACAGCTGAAGGGGCCGTGGCTTCAGTCTTCTTTACATTGTTGGCAGGCCCAGCTGAAGGAGATGTGGCTTTGGTCTTCTTTACATTGTTGACAGGCCCAGCTGAAGGAACCGTAGCTTCCTTCTTTACATTGTTGATCGGCCCAGGTGAAAGAGCCAGAGCTTCATTCTTCTTTACATCGTTGACAGGACGAGCTGAAGGAACTGGAGCTTCAGTCTTCTTTACATTGTTCACAGGGCCAGCTAAAGCAACCGTTGCTTTGGTCTCCTTTAAATTGCTGACAGGCCCAGATGAAGGAACCGAAGCTTCAGACTTCACATTCTTCAGAATCCCATTATTGGGAGAAACTTCGGCAGGAAATCCATTGAACAGCACTGGCCCACCATTTGGTAAGGTAGAGGTTACGGCTTCCTTCTTACTACTGCCAGCGAGATCCTTTGTATGGCCATAAGTTGGTTTTGGAGAATGGGCAGAGCCTTCAGTGATAGCATTCGACACTTTCTCTAAACTAAGCACAGAAAAATTCAGTGATCCAAACTGGATCTCAGGCAGTTCCCATGATTTCTCCTCACTTTTAGTAGGCTGCCCCTGGAACAACTTAGTCTCATCCTCCGTGAAGGACCCAAACAACACAACCTGCGTTATACAGAAGAAACTATGATGAGTACCTGAAAAACTTTGAGCAGTAAAGCAGCTTGTATAGCGTCCAAACAACCATTATAGCAAGATATCAGTGTTAACATTGCTAGAAAAAGTGTATCTTTAACCGCTTCTATACGACTTTCACGCCGGCTGTCTGGCCTAAGGAAACTCAACTCTGGATCCCATCTGATCACACACACTTCCATAATGTGTACTCCGCACACCTCCAAGCAACAACACTTAAAAGCACTGATCGTCTAGGTAACCACCAAATAAGCCTACATCATCAGTGCTACGGCATCTAGTGCCGCAAGCATGCTTCACACACGCGGTAGCCTCACATCAGCCAGGCTAGCCAGTGCTCCAAAACGGCAAAACCGCATCAATTCACTCAGGCCACCCAACCAGAAACCGTCCCCGCCGTAATTAATGCGGCGCCAGAGCGCGGCGGCAGCATCGAGGACTAATTAAACCACGCGATTAATCAATGTGAATGCGCACGAACGCCCGGGCGAGCGGATGCATGGATGGATGGGATGTATTATACCTTGTCGGCGCCGCTCATCTCCGCTGCGGCGAGGGGACCGTGCACTGGGCGGGTGTGGGGGTGGAGCTGACCGCGCGGGGAGCCGCCTGGGAGCAGAGGGAGCCGAGGCGGCGGGCGGGAGACATCAAAGGGGGCGGCCGGCCGCGGGGGGTGGCGCCTAGATGCCGGCGGCCGCGCTGCCCTGCCGGCCACAGGAACGGCGCGGCGCGGCGGCGCGGGGGGCTGGGGACGGGGAGGAGGCCGGCGATCAGCGAGAGGCGCGGCCGGGCGGGGGGGCCGCGGGGCCGGCGGCGGAGGCGAGGGCGTAGGGTTTGGATTCGGTGTGGTTTAGGCGTGGGGAGAGGGGAGTTGGGAAGGAAGG